>NC_080380.1:74948742-75248742 GCF_014773155.1 Arachis stenosperma | reverse complement strand
CTTTGCCTCTTTTCCCCACATTAGTGATCCACGTTAGTGTAACTAACGTGGCCCTTAACGTGGGCATGCCTAAGCTTCGAGAGCGTTAGTGACACTTACCTTTGTCACTAACGCTCCAAACACCGCTCCTTCCCACGTTAGTGTCCACGTTAATTGCAATAACATGACCACTAACGTGATGGTGATTGCCATCTCCAACGTTAGTGACAAAGGTGAGTGTCACTAACATTGGCCTATCATGCTTAGCTCCACATTACTCTTCACGTTAGTGGTCTTAACGTGACCACTAACGTGGGCACTATTGGCTTAGTCCAACGTTAGTGACAAAGCTGAGTGTCACTAACATTGGCGATTGCTTTCTCCTCCCACGTTAGAGTTCACGTTAATTGGATTAACGTGGCTAAATGTGCCTTTGTGGAACGTTAGTGGCATTCACTTTTACCACTAACGTTGGAGCTCTCCTTCTCCTCTATGTTAGCTACCACGTTAATGTACTTAAGGTGGCAATTAACGTGGGCTATGATGGCTTCGAAGGCGTTATTAGCGATCACTTTTTCCATTAACGCTACAAGCTTGTCCCCATTCCACGTTAGTGGTCACGTTAATTAGATTAACGTGGCTGCTAACGTGGCTCCTTCTTGCTTCCTTTGTCCTGAAATCAAGCAATCAAAGTGCATCAAAGCTCTATTCCAAGTCATGAGATTATGCATCATCCATTTTATCATTCAATTTCTGCCTAATTCTTATGAAATCATGTAAAGTTCACAATGTTTGCTTGAATCAAGGTGTAAGTGTATCTTTATCCAAAACTTGCTTATTTACTAAGAAAATGCATGAAATTACCCTAAAACAGTAAAGAAAAGGTCAGTGAAAATGGCCAAGATGTCCTGGCATCACAACACCAAACTTAAAACTTGCTTGTCCCAAAGCAAGTACTGAAACATAGCAAAGATGAATGAAAGAACAAGGTAAACAATTCATTATTATAGAAGTCAAGTTCTTGGTCTATGGCATGCATAGCAACTTAGGTTCATTCCTTCACTGGTTTTCAGGTCATTATCATGCTCTTGAATACTTGCTTGATTGCATCCTTTGAGACTTCTTATTTATTGATCCTCCCTTCTTTTCCAGGGTTTATTGCATTCTTTTTAGGCTAAGTGCTCTCTGAGAAGGCGGATCTTTAAGATAAGCTTTCAGCCAACACTCTCGAACCAGTTGGTTCAAGGTGCTAGGTGTTAAGACACCCCTAAGCACTTACTCCCTCAAGTCTCTTTCCCCCATACATGCACACCACAGGCACATGGTTTGTTGTTTTTCTTCTTGAGACCTTGGTGTCCAGCACCTCTTTGGGTTACTAAGTGCTCTGTAGCAAAGGTTGCTCTTGATAGTGGACTTTCAGCTGATAATCTCGGGTTAGTTAACCCAAGTTACGAAGTGATAAGGCACCCCTGAGAGCTTATTCATCCAAGCATATCCCTTGCACAGAAACACCACAAACACATGCCTCAATATTCAAACCCTTGGTGCCTAGCCTTATTTCTTATTATTTTTCTTCCTTTTTCAAACTCTTATTGTTCTTTCTCTTTTTCTTATTAGGATCTTGTTGTTTGGCTAGTCTCAATAGGATGTGTTTCAAGCATGTGATTTAGAGCATATAGTTGCCTATATACCTTGTTGGTGAACCAACTTAGCTAATCAATTACCATACCACAAACATTCAGAATTTACTTCACATGATACACCCCACTCTTGTTTTTCATAACATTTTCTTTTATATTGACTTAAAGGACAAGCATACATGTAAGCAGGATGTAAATGAAAGCTAGGGACTTAGACCAACACATTTAGATCTAAGCAATGAAATTTTAAAGGCAGAATTGAAAATTCCTAAGCTACTATGGAAGCATGTTCTATTTCATACATGATTTTCCTTATTTAAAACTTGAAAAAGATAGAACGAAGAGGGAACTCCACCACCTTTTTCTCATTGGAATGCTTATGTCCCTTTGTTTCCTTTGTCTTGGGATACTTCTTGATTGCTCGAATCCCCATTTCCTTTGTGTTTCCCTATCAGGTTTTTCCAGAAACCAGCATCTTCCATCTTCTTCTTCAATGCTTCCTTCTGTTATTTCACCTTCCCCTCCTCTTGTTCTGTTAGGTCTTTGCGACCTGTATCATATCTTGGGATGGTAGAGTGAAAATTATGCATATGCTCAGCCACATAAGTCAACTTGGCCTGAGTGTTTATGCTAAACTCTTCCCGGTGTAGTTGACGTCCTTCATTAAGCACGTTGAACTCGTTGAATGCTTTCATTTGAGCCAACTGACGTTGGTTGAGTTCTTGAAGGCGTTTGTCTTGACGCTCTTACCTTTCAGTTACCTGATTGATGGCCTAGGTGAGCTGGGAGTAATGCTCCTATTGCTGCTCCATTTGTTATTTCTGTCATTTCCTTTGTTGATTCATCCAATTAGAGAGCAGTTCTTCTTAACGATCCATCCTTTGGGATTGAATGTGAAATTGTTGTTCTTGTCCTTCCATATAACTCCTTGCTAGATCCTCAATGGCTCCTTGAATGTGATTCAGGTATATGTTAGTTGGATCGTAGTACTCTTCTTGCTAGTATTCTTCTTGATGAGGTTCTTCTTGGTGAGGTTCTTCTTGGTGAGGTTCTTCTTGTGATGTTCTTTTCCTTGTCTAAGGTCTTCTTTGTTGTTGAGCGGGTGCCACATAAGTTATATGCTGGAGGGTAACTAACCTCCCAGGGTTTTCCCATTTTGGATTGTTATCTTCGAATACTACCTTGGCTTTCATACATAGTCTAAAGATGGTACTGGGGTACCAAAGTCTAGCACTCGAATCATTCTTCTTGGCTGAATCTTGGATTCCTTCAACTATAATTTCGTGTACATTGATGCCTCCACCCTTTATTAAGCAATGTACCATAGTAGCTCGAGCAATGTTGACCTCAGAGTTATTTGAGGCTGGGAGGATAGATCTCCTCACGAGCTCAAATCATCCCTTGGCTTCCGGGATGAGGTCTCTTCTCCTAATGAATCGTGATCTCCTATCCGAGTACCTTTCCCAATCAGATCCTATAACACACATATCTTTCACAATTTCTTCAATTTCATCATTGTCGGGGCCATTACTTATTCTTACTTGATAACTGGGCTCGTCAAAATGTGGCGATCTCAGCTGAAGAGTCCTTGTTATAGCATTGGGGCTGAAGTCCACCTCTGTTCCTCTCACGTAGCTTTTGAAGATGGGAGCCCTGGTAGTGTCTTCTCTGGCCACATTGGCATAGAACTCCTTGATAAGATTTACATTTATCTTTGTTTCTGGGTTCGTGAGCTTTTGCCAACCCCTCTGTTCAATCTTCTCTCTAATCTGTGAGCACTCATCCTCGTTGAACTGGAATGTCAACTCTGGCAATATTTTCTTGTGTTTTATCCGTTCAAATTGGAGCTCATGGAAGGCGGTCTTAAATCTCCCTTCATCGAAAAGAATTCTCTCCACCGGTTCCTTCCCTTTTCGCCTCTTGGAGCTTGATGATGCCATGAGTAAGAATTAGTGTGTGAAGGTGTTGAGAAGTATGGGTTGATGATGGGAACTGGCCGGGTTAAGATAGGGTGTAGCTTAGAGGATGGTGTTAACGTGTTGAGGACAGAGGTGTTGGGTGTGTATGTTCGAAAGAAAGAAGAGAGACGAATTGAGAGGACATTTGCATATGGAAGGGTTTAGAGTGGGGGGGTTCGTTATATAGGAGGATGATGAGATTGAAGAGTGTGGATTGATAGAAAAATCCAATGGTGGACGGTTGGGGTTTGGCATTAGATGGGCACAAGGATCACCATTTTTATAAATTGATTGGTTCGGTCTCCAAAGCTATCCTATTCCCAATGTTCCATGACAACACTTCCCAAGGTACTCCCCTTGAAGACAAGTATGTAGTTCCTTTGGTGAAGTGGCCGAACCCACCTTCAATTGGTTGTCCCATCAGTTTCCTCCAACATTCCCTTCAATTTCCTTGCAAGACAAAAGAAAAGAGAGATTAGTTTGAATTGTGGCGAAAAAAAAGTGGGAGGCTAGCCACCCCCTTTTTTTTAAAATTTTTTTGCTTTTGACTAACTAAATGCCATTCATGAATGCAAACTAACCGACCAACTAAGTGTTTATGCATGCAACGTTGGTGACACCAAATTTAGTTTGTGATCATGTGGTGTAAAAAGATTTGATTACGACTCTAAGATTGACATAATATGAATTGTGTTCAAGCCCTCTTAGTCTGCCTTGAACACCAAACTTGTCATTCACTATATGCTGCATGTAGAGATTCTCATAAGTGCTTGTCAAAGTTGATTAAGAATTCATGAACCTTGCTTTATTAACTACTATTAAAGATTAAAAGGAAAGGATATACAACATGGGTTGCCTCCCATGAAGCGCTTCTTTTGCGTCATTAGCTTGACGTTTGGCCTTTGTCAGGGTGGTTGGTAGTGTTTCAAATCTTCCCCTCTTGCAGTGAATCTGTCTCCATTGGCTTTGTTAAGATGCTCCACATGTTCTAAGGACAGAATTTTGCTGATGGTGTACACTTGAGGCAGCTGAGATGGGATGGTGGGGAGATGAGGTGGGATAGGTGGAAGATAAGTAGAGACCACTTCATCTCCTGGAGAGAAACCCTCTGTAGGAATCTTCTTGTTCCTCCATCCCCTTGGAACCTTTTTCCTTGTTTCCCTTGATGTTACTTTGCTCCTTGTGGTTCCTTCTTTCAGGAGGATTTTGTTGCTTGTCTCATGTGACTCTGGTGAGTCTAGCTCCTCTTGGGTTACACTTGACTATTGTTCCTTCTGACCACATTACTTGTCAACCAGGGGATTCTCAGGTGTGGTGCTTGTGCTCCCATGCTTGTCTCTTTCATCAGTTCCTTATTGTGCTCTTCCCTTGACTCTTTGTTATCATGATATGCTTCTTGTGAGGGTTTGAAGACATTAAAGGTGAGTTGTTCATCATATATCCTCAATATTAGTTCTCCTCGCTCCACATCTATAAGCGCCCTGGCTGTGGCTAAGAATGGTCTCCCCAGGATGATGGGATGGATGTGATTCTCTTCCATCTCAAAAATAACAAAGTTTATGGAAAGGAAGTAGTTCCCAACCTTAACTAACACATTTTCAACCACTCCTATTGCTTGTTTTTGAGTTTTGTCAGCCAATTTGATGATTACGTCTGTGGGTTGATAAACCACTATTTCATGGTTTATCTTATGCTCAATTGAGTGGATTTTATCAACTCTTTACACACTTATTCATACTATTTGCATGGTTTTACATTTGCCTTCCTAATTATGCGCTTTGATTGAAAACATGCTTCTTTGGTCTTAAGTTCCCTATGTTTAATCCTCTCCTATTACCATTAGATGCTTTAATATGTGTGTTAAGTGATTTCAGGGATTACAGGGCAGGAATGGTTTAGAGGATGGAAAGGAAGCATGCAAAAGTGGAAGGAATACAAGAAGTTGAAGGAACTGCAAAGCTGTCCAGCCTGACCTCTTCGCACTCAAACGGTTATAACTTTTGCTACAAAGGTCCAAATGACACGGTTCTAGTTGCATTCGAAAGCTAACGTTCGGGGCTTCGATTTGATATATAATATGTTATAGTGGCCCTGACGCTAGGCGACGCGCCTGTGTACTCCATGCGGCCACGTTGCAGTGACGAAAAACCAGCGTGGCAGATTTCTTCTCCAGCAATTTCTAGACTGTTTTTGACCCAGTTTTCGCCCCAAAAAACTCATATTAGAGGCTATAAAGTAGATGAATTGCATCCATTCAGATTATGCTTTGATAATTCATAATTCACTTTTTATTATTTTAAATGTAGTTTTTAGAGAGAGAGGTTCTCTCCTCTCTCTTAGGATTAGGATTAGGATTCCTCTTAAAGGATTTAGAATTTATTATTCCAACTTACAATTTTCTTCTGAATTCCAGGTTTAGTATTTCCTTTACTTATTTTCCCAATTTAATTTATGAACTCTTTTATGTTGAATTTGAATTTTTGTTTAAACGTAGTTTGATTGCTTTATTTACATGAATGCTTTTGATTTAATTTAGATATTTACACTTTTGGCTTTGGTTGAGTAATTGGTGACTCTTGAGCTGTCAAATAAAGCAGTGGTTGAAATTGGGAGTTGCTAATTAATTTGAGTTCCAATAACTCTAGCCTTTCCAAAGGAAAGACTAGGACTTTAGGTATCAAATTAATTAGTCCACTTGACCTTCCTTTGTTTAGTAAAGGTTAACTAAGTGGGATTAAAATCCAATTTTCATAACAATTGATAAGGATAGGTGATGACAAGTCATCATATACCCATTTTTCAAGCTAATTTCACTTGTTTTGTTAGCATTTATGCACTTTCTTGCATCCTAAGTTAGTGATTTGGAGTGAAAATGCATAACTTCTTTAAATCAAGCAACCACCATGAATTTAATGTTAATCATTGAGGTTTGAGCTCATTTTAATTGAATTTTAATTGATTTATAAGCCTCTTGAATTTAGTGATACTTTGAGTGGTTGTTTTGGTTAATTGTAGGTGAAGAAAAGAAAAGAAAATGAAAAGCGTGGCCTAAGAAGTGTAGCCAAGAAAAGGAAAGCGTGGCCGAATCAAGAAAGAGCGTGCCGCATGCTAAGGGAGAAGCAACATTGCCCTCCACAAGGGCAGACTGCCCTCTAGGAGGGCAACACTAAGTAACCAAGCCAAGGAAGGCAACCCTGCCCTGCCCACTCTAAGGGCAGAGCACAAAATGGTGCCTTGAAGCCAAGAGAAGGAAAACTCTGTCCTGCCCTTGTGGAGGGCAGAATCGGGCTCCATGAGGAAAGAAAATCAAGAAAAAAGGTTACCCATGCATGCTACAAGGTTCGAACAAGCAACCATGAGGAAGCCAAGCTCTAAGGTTGGTTGCCGTGCCAAGAAACCAAGCAAAAAAATTGAGAAGCGTGTGTCCGCCCAGGTTCGAACACGGGCGTGCAATATGGCAACTCTGCCCTGCCCTTGGCGCGGGCAGGGCAGCATTTGAAGTTGGCGCACCAAAATTCAAAAGCTGGCGCACCAAGTTTGTTCCTTGCGCACCAACCGCGCGCAACGCTCCTCAATCTGGCGCATCAAACTTCCTGCCCTGCCCTTGGCGCGGGCAGGGCAGCGTCCTACGCACCAACGTGTATCGCGCGCACGCGCGCTCCTCAATTCTGGCGCATCAACATTTTCTGCCCCGCCCTTGGCGCGGGCAGGGCAGCCTCTGACGCACCAAACTCGTGCCAAACGCGCACAGACTCGCACCACACGCACCAAGGCCGCACCAAATCACACCACCATGCATCAATTTTCTGCCCTGCCCTCCACAAGGGCAGGGCAGCCTCCTGGGAGTGGTTTTTGGGCCAAAATTCAAATTAAAAATTCATTTGAATTCATTTCTTCACCAATCCAAAAGCCCATCCAAATCCCATTACCCAAGAATAGAAAGTGTATAAATAGGACTTAGTTTGATGTAATTAGGACTTTTAGCTACCTTTACTTTGAGCTTTGAATTTTTTGCTTTCATTTTTGAACTTTTGTCTTTGAGCTTTCTTGAGAGATTTGTCCGAGCACCAAGAGGATCAAGGGAGAATTGATTGATCTCCTTCCTCAATTCCCTTGGGCAATTCTACTCTTCTGTTTTCTGAGTATTGGGTGTGTGAAATTGGGGAAATTCTGTCCCAATTCCCATTCAAGCTCTTTGCATTTTGTTTTCTGCATAATTGAATTCAAATTCTGTTCTTCAATTGTTTCTTCTTTAATTTTCTGTCAATTGCTTAGTTAATTCAGATCTGGGAAGGAAATTGGGTTTTAGGATCTGCTACCTAAGCCCTTGGAATCCTGAGATCACAATTTTACTTTTGGTTCTTCTGTGAACCTCTGCTACATTTCATTTAAATTCTGTTTGAATGCTACTTGTTGCTGATTTACTTTCTGCTCAACCATTTACTGCAATTTACTTCTTCTTTGTTTAGATCTTACAATCCCATTCCTCAATTCCCTTTTACTTTCTAGCAATTTATCTTTCTTGTCATTTAAGTTACTGCAATTTAAGTTTCTTGCACTTTAAGTTTCAGTTATTTCCTTTCTTGCTCTTTAAGATTCTGCCCATTTACAATTCTGTTCTTCAATTTACTGCATTTCTCCCGTCCCCCTTTACATTTACTGTCATTTAATTTCTGTTAAACACAAATCACTCAACCAAAACTTGATTCGCTTGACTAAATCACCCACTAAACTAAAATTGCTCAATCCTTCAATCCCTGTGGGATCGACCTCACTCATGTGAGTTATTATTACTTGATGCGACCCGGTACACTTGCCGGTGAGTTTTGTGTTGGATCGTTTTCCACACATCAATAGGACTTCCAGTTCTTATACCTTGCCAAGAGTCTATTTTATAGTTATTTATTTATTTTTATTGCTTTGAAAATATACCTGTGCCCATTGCCCAAATTTCAAAAACCCCAATTTTACCTTTTTCATATCCAATAATGAGAACATACCTCCCTGCAATTCCTTGAGAAGACGACCGGAAGTTTAAATACTTCGGTTATCAATTTATTTAGGGGTTTGTTACTTGTGACAACCAAAACTTTTTGCACGAAAGGATTTCTGCTAGTTTAGAAGCTATATCTACAATGCAAATATTTTTATAAATTCTTTACTAGCAAAAATCCTAACGTCAAAATAGCGCCGTTGCCGGGGAATTGCAAACGTGTGCCTTATTATTGGTTATTGTAAATATTTTTTTTCAAAAAAAAAATTTCAGATTTTTATTTTAAAATTTTTATCTTATCTTATCTTATTTTTCAAAATTCAAATCTTTTTCAAAAATTATATCTTTTTCAAAATATTTTCTTTTTATTAATTTTTGTTTTTCTTTTCTCTTACTACTATGAACTCTCACCCCTTTGGCTATGAGTCTGGTTATAATTATGTTGTAGGAAGAGAAAATTACAATGAGAACATGCATCAAGGTTGGAACAATCAAAGATGGGAGGAGCCACAAGGATTTGATCAACCCTCATGGCAACAACCACCTCCAATGGACTACCAACAACCATTCTGTGATGCATATCAAGATGATGGCTATGGTGAGCGCTCTTTTGAGTATCAACAACCACCACCATATGCCTATGAACCCCCTCCTCAACATGACTTTAGACCACCATACTCACAAGCCCCTTTCCACCATTCACCTCCATATGACCCTAACCCTCATCCACCATACCAACCACCTTATGAGCCAAATGAACCATACACAGAACCACCACCTTTTCAACACAACTACTCTCATGAACCACCACCTCAATATTCACCATCTCTATATCATTATCAAGATGAACCACCTTCCTATTACGAACCCTCTCTCCCAACCAATGAATCCTCATATCCACCCCAACCTCCAATGGATGACAGACTTCGTGTTATTCTTCAAAGGCAAGAAAGGATGAATACGAGTGTGCTAAATTCACGCCCGCGTTAGGCGAGTTAGTAAATATATTAGCTTCCCGACGTTCAGAAACTCAAGGAACCCCCATGGCTTCATGTGGACAATCTAATGAAGAACGTAGCATGAAGGAGACATTAGAAACTCCAGAGGACAATGAGGAACATGGCTTTGTATTGGAACAAGTGGAGAAAACCATAATAGTTGCAGAGGAAGAAATGGTTGAAGATTTAGGAGATGCAGAACCTTCATGGGAAAGTCAAAACATAGAGCCTCCTTCCAAGACGGTTGCAATTGATGTTGAGGAGGGTGTACAACCTCCAAGGCATATCATAGCTAAAGACTTTGAAGAGGTTGATCAAGAGATGGAGATTCAAGAAGAAGAAGCACAACCTCCTATGCCCTTGGTAAGCAATGAAGAGGAGATTGAATTGGAAGAAAGCTACCAAGAGGAAGAGGTTGAAATTGAAGAAGCTTGCAAAGAGGTGGTAGTTATCAGAAAAGAGCACAAGGGAGTGGAACTTGCAATTTCATTAAAAATACCTCCCCCTAAGTTGCCATCATCCTTCACAACATTCAAGTGGGTAAAATTCATATCCCTTAGCTTTCTAATTCCACTTGAATATGGGCTACTTGAGACAGATGGCCAACTTAGAGCTCTTTGTGACATTAAGAGTAAGAGGAAGATGGCTAGTGGTAAGAATTGTCCTGCAAGGTTCATCATGGTTGGAAGCTCAAAGTTTAAACGCAAAGGTTGGTGTAAAGCTCAACTGAATGGGTCTAGGAAGTTGTTTGGCCGCTTACGTGAGAATTCAGACTGCTTGCCACCCGGATGGAACAATATTGCTCAACCAAAAGACGGGTGCAAAGGCAATGTCTGGGACCCCGGAATCCATTCTACCAATCACCATTCTTGGGGCCTTGTCACTTGCTTTAACTTGCCTGAAGGCTTTCTGCGCCTAGTTTGGGATCCCGGAGGCTATTGGAAGTACAAACATTGGTGGGAATTCCTGGATCAACACAAGCACAAGCCACCCTAGTAGGAAGCTCATCAAATGTCCAACTTAAGGACTATAACTAAAAGTGCTAGGTGGGAGACAACCCACCATGGTATGATCGTTCATTTTGCAATTTTAATTTGATTTAGTTTTGTTTGTTTTTGAGATTTATTTTATTTTATTGAACCTGGAATCATGCATAGCATTCACATTAAGCACTGCATTTGCATTAAAAAAATGGAAAAACACGCACGCGACGTGGCAGCGTCGCTGACACGTCCGCGTCACTAGTGCGTTGGGAAGAAAAGAATTGAACAGAAAGTCATGCGAGAGCGTGGCTGGAGGCGCGCCTTTAGCATACTTTGACCGCACGCGACCGCGTCATGTGGAACTTTGGCCTCGCACGCGACCGCGTCACCTACGCGGCCGCGTGCCATGAAAATCGACGTCAAAAAGGTGCATGGCCGAAAGTTGTGCTGGAATTGGGCTGAACTCGTGCTAGAAGCCCAAGCCCTCCCACGCGAATGCGTGCCCCATGCGGCCGCGTCGTCTTTCAAAAATGGCCATCCACGCGATAGCGTCACCCACGCGATCGCGTCACCCAAAATTTGGCAAAAATAAGATTTTGAACAGAGAGTTGTGCGAGCACGAGGCTGCCCTCGTGCCAGTAGCATAAACCGTGTCACGCGACCGCGTCGATTTACTTAAAGCGCAAGTCACGCGACCGCGTGCCCCACGCGTCCGCGTCGCTTGCGCCGCACAGCTTAACCTTATTTGCCAAATATCTTATTTTCTCTTCCCCAATCCTAATTTTTTCCTCCCCCCTTTCTTACTTACTTCTTCTTCCCTTCTTTCCCCTTTTCATTTCTCTTATCTTTCATTTTCTTTTACTTAATTACATACTTTCATTCATTGCATTATTTTTATTAGGTGTTGGAATTTTATTTTGGTCATTGTTTTTCTATATTTTTGTGGATTATTTGACAATTATATATTACTTTTTAAAGGATTGCTTGCATGTTCAATTTAATACTTTCAAATAGCTTATTCACCATGCATGCTATGTGTTTGTGAAAACGCCCGTATGGCATTGTGCACTATTTTTAAGATTTCTTTTAATCTATTACTATAAATGCTTGCTTTTCACAAAACCCTTTTTATATTTTATTAATCAAATATAATTGTTATTACAAACATGATTGTTAGTTTGAAAGACTTGGTAATCTAACTTGGACATTGAATGCTTGATTTATGCTACTCATGCCTTTGCCAGCATGCCAATAAACATCTTGCATTTAACTGTCATCACATGCACTTACTATATTTCCATTGATGACTTTTCACATGTAGTCATGACCATGTGTTAACATCATTCTTCTTTACTGTGCATTGATTACCACCTTTCCCGCTCTCTTCCTTGCTGGATCCCCTAGCTTTACTTGTTACTTTCTTTTCCTCTTTTCAGGATGGCCACCAAGAAGGGTACAGAGAAAGCTACTCCCAAACCACCGGCAAGAAAAGGAACAAAGAGAGCACCAGCTAAGGAACCACAACCCCCATCCACCTGCACATCTCAGCATGCATCGAGGACGGTGCAATCTTTAAGTGTGGGGAGGTCGATACCGATCTCCGCGGGTTAGTTAATCCCTTCTCAACAGCAATGTTAATTTGTTAATTATTGCATTTGCATGTTTGTTTGATTTTGTGCATTTAGTTACTACTTGGTTGAAGTAATATTTTCTTTTTCAAGAAATTTCTATAGTATTTCACTAATTTAAATTAAAAATTTTTGTTAAATTTGTTTGAAGTTGTATTTGGAACATGGTTTTTGAGCCAAAGAACACACAACCTGTGAGATTTTGAGCTTATTTACATGGTTACATTATTTAACCATAAATATTTTATTCTTGTGTGTTTCCTCCTCTATGATTGTAATCTATATTTTATTCCAATCTATATGTCCATTATTTAGTGTATTTACATGCTTGCATATGATTGAGGCCATTGTTTGATTTTGGCTCACTTATCCCAAATAAGCCTACCCTTTAAATCACCATTGTCAGCCACTTTGAGCCTTTTAATCCCCATTTGTTCTGTATTTTACCACATCACTAGCCTTAAGCAGAAAAACAAAAGTAATATCCCAATTGAATCTTTGGTTAGCTTAAGATAGAGATTGTGCATCAACTAAGTGTGGGGAAAATTGTGGAAATATGGATTAATAAGGGAATGTATCATGTCTCTAATCTATTTGAATATTGGAAATTTGGGAACCTACTCATGAAAAACCAAAATAGAAAAATAATGGAGAATCCATGTGCATTGATAAGTTATGTTTGCCTTTATGATTCAAAAAAAATGAGAAAAAGAAAAAAATATATATATATATATATATATATATATATATATATATATATAATATAAATAAATAAATAAGGGGACAAAATTACCCCAATGTTAAGTTAATGAAAAATCAATGCACATGTGATAAATTAAAAAAGAAAAAGTTGATACATGAGTATGCGATGTAAAAGTGAGAATTTTGGGTAGCTAGGCATGAACTAGAGTTATATAGAGTATATGTATGTTAGGTGAAAGCTTAGGATAATTAAAGATTCAATTTATAAAGCTCACTTGGCCATACATATATCCTTACCTTTACCTCAGCTCCATTACAACCTTGAAAAGACCTCATGATGTTTGCATTGGTACGTTAAATATTTGTTGATTGGTTAGATGAAGAACAAGGTTTAGAAAGCATGACTAGAGAAGAGTAGAGTGAATAACCCTATACACTTGAGAGGTTAGAGTGATATACACTTCCAGTGAGGGTTCAATGCTTGATTCTATGTTCCCTGCTTTCATGAGCTATCTTCTTACAAGTTTACTTGTCTTTTATTGTATAATTTGAATTAGTGAAATCTGATTTATGTTGGTCTTGGAGAACTTATTTATTTTTAACCAAGTAGGTAGAAGCATTTCATATTTAGTTGCATTCATATAGATAGGATTGCATTTCATACTTTCTACCATTCGTCTTCATCTTTATAGCTTCTCTTGAGCTTAGCATGAGGACATGCTAATGTTTAAGTGTGGGGAGGTTGATAAACCACTATTTCATGGTTTATCTTGTGCTCAATTGAGTAGATTTTATCAACTCTTTACCCACTTATTCATACTATTTGCATGGTTTTACATTTGCCTTCCTAATTATGTGCTTTGATTGAAAACATACTTCTTTGGTCTTAAGTTCCCTATATTTAATCCTCTCCTATTACCATTAGATACTTTAATATGTGTGTTAAGTGATTTCAGGGATTACAGGGCAGGAATGGTTTAGAGGATGGAAAGGAAGCATGCAAAAGTGGAAGGAATACAAGAAGTTGAAGGAACTGCAAAGCTGTCCAGCCTGACCTCTTCGCACTCATACGGTTATAACTTTTGCTACAGAGATCCAAATGACACGGTTCCAGTTGCATTGGAAAGCTAACGTCCGGGGCTTCGATTTGATATATGATATGCCATAGTGGCCCTGACGCTAGGTGACGCGACCGTGTGCTCCATGCGGCGTAGATTTCTTCTCCAGCGATTTCTGGACTGTTTTCGACCCAGTTTTCGGCCCAGAAAACTCATATTAGAGGCTATAAAGTAGATGGATTGCATCCATTCAGATTATGCTTTGATAATTCATAATTCACTTTTTATTATTTTAGATGTAGTTTTTAGAGAGAGAGGTTATCTCCTCTCTCTTAGGATTAGGATTAGGATTCCTCTTAAAGGATTTAGAATTTATTATTCCAACTTACAATTTTCTTCTGAATTTCAGGTTTAATATTTCCTTTACTTATTTTCCCAATTTAATTTATGAACTCTTTTATGTTGAATTTGAATTTTTGTTTAAACGTAGTTTGATTGCTTTATTTACATGAATGCTTTTGATTTAATTTAGATATTTACCCTTTTCGCTTTGGTTGAGTAATTGGTGACTCTTGAGCTGTCAAATAAAGCAGTGGTTGAAATTGGGAGTTGCTAATTAATTTGAGTTCCAATAACTCTAGCCTTTCCAAAGGAAAGACTAGGACTTTAGGTATCAAATTAATTAGTCCACTTGACCTTCTTTGTTTAGTAAAGGTTAACTAAGTAGGATTAAAATCCAATTCTCATCACAATTGATAAGGATAGGACTTCCAGTTCTTATACCTTGCCAAGAGTCTATTTTATAGTTATTTATTTATTTTTATTGCTTTGAAAATATACCTGTGCCCATTGCCCAAATTCCAAAAACCCCAATTTTACCTTATTCATAGCCAATAATAAGAACATACCTCCCTGCAATTCTTTGAGAAGACGGCCCGAGGTTTAAATACTTCGGTTATCAATTTATTTAGGGGTTTGTTACTTGTGACAACCAAAACTTTTGCACGAAAGGATTTCTGTTAGTTTAGAAGCTATATCTACAACGCAAATATTTTTATAAATTCTTTACTAGCAAAAATCCTAACGTCATGGGTGTTAGCTCATTGATTTGAAGCTTTTTCATGAGGGATAGAGGCATTAAGTTGATGCTTGCTCCCAGGTCACAGAGTCCCTTATCAATCATTCTTTCTCCTATAGCACAAGGGATGTGAAAACTCCCTGGGTCCTTCCTTTTTGTAGGTGGCTCTGTTTGAATGAGAGCACTGCACTCCCTATTCATCACTATTGTTTGGCCACCCTTCAGTGAACTCTTTTTGGTCAGCAGCTCCTTTATGTACTTGATGTATGAGGGCATCTGCTGAAGAGCCTTAATGAATGGTATGTTCACATGAAGATATGCAAACATATCGAGGAACCTTGAATATACTCTCCTTGCTACACCACTCTTGAACCTTTGGAGAAAAGGTGCATATGGGTTCAGAGTCTCCTCTTTCTTTAGCTCCTCCCTGTGTGTGGGATTGAGTGCTTGATTTCTCTCTTCATGTTTTTCCTTTGGATTGTCTTGAAAGTGTTATGTTTGTGTGTTTGCTTCTTCCACACTCCTCTCATCACTGAAAGTGATCATCTTATTTTGAGCCAGCAGTGCATCTATATGGTTCAGCTCCATCACTCCTCGAGTGTTTCTCCTTTCAGAAGCATAGAAGTAGTCATTCTCAGCTACAGTCTCAATGACATCTATGAATTCTTCAATGGTCTTCTTCTTGTTTAAAGATCCCCCTGATGAATGGTCTACGGCCTTCTTTGATTCCTAGGAAAGACCTTCATAGAAAATGTTTAGTTGAACCCATTCATTGAACATGTCTGGTGGGCACCTTCCTGTTAAGTCCTTAAATCTCTCCCATGCCTCATAGAGAGTTTTACCATCTTGTTGCCTGAAGGTTTCTACCTCAACTCTCAACCTGTTGATTCTTTGAGGAGGGTAGAATCTGGCCAAAAATTTGTTTACCACATCTTCCCAATTTGTCAAACTCTCTTTTAGAAAAGATTCCAGCCATTTAGATGCTTTGTCCCTGAGGGAAAAATGGAACAAAAGCAGTCTATAGACATCGGATGAACACCATTAGACTTCACAGTGTCACATATTCTTAGGAAGGTGGTTAGATGTTGATTGGGGTCTTCTTGGGCGCTTCCTCCGAATGAACAGTTGTTCTGAACAAGGGTGATGAGCTGGGGTTTTAATTCAAAGTTATTGGCATGTATGGTTGGCTTTTGGATACTACTTCCATAATTTCCTGGGTTTGGATTGATGTAAGAGCCTAAAACTCTTCTCTCTTGCCCAGCATGATTCACAGGGCCTTCTCTAGCATGGTTGTGAACTTCTTCACGGTTGTTTTTCAGGTTCTTCTCCATGTTTGTTTCAAAGTACTCCTCCTCTTCCTCAGCACCAACAACTCTTTTCCCTCTTGCTTCCCTCCTTAATCTAAGGAAGGTCCTCTCAGGTTCAGAATCAAAGGAAGTTGAAGCTCCGCTTCTTCTCCCTGTCATACAACTAACAAAACCCACAGCAAGAAATAAAATGAAGAGATTATTCTTGTTAGAGTGTCTGTTAGTGTAAGTGGTGTAAATTATCAAACAGATAGTGGGTTAGTGAAAAAAATGTAAATAACAACAAAGATAAAGAAAACAAAGAGAGGAGATGGGGGAGAGGAAGAAAATAACTGATATTGAAGATAAATGACTACGTAAAATAAACAAGCAAAAGAAAATGCTCAATCTAGTGATCTTCCAACTTAATCATTGTCGATACAAAATCAATCCCCAACAACGGCGCCATAAACTTGATGCACGGAAACTTGTCTCTCAACAAATTTTTCTTCGGCAAGTATACTAAATTGTCGTCAAGTAAAAACTCACAATAGAGTGAGGTCGAATCCCACAGTGATTGATTGGTCAAGCAACTTCAGTTGGAAAAATGTGCTAGTTGAGCAAAACAGAAATTGAGTTGAGAATTGCAAAAAATTAAATGACAGGAAAGTAAATTGCAGAAAGTAAATTTCAGAATCTTAAAAGAGGATTTGGAGAGATGAGCATAAAGATAAATGGCAGAAAGTAAAGAGAATGGGTAAGATCAGAAATAGGGGGTTCATTGGGCTTAGGAGATGTTGCATTCTCCAGATCAAGTTTATTCTCATCTCTTCCTCAATCAATGCATTCATTGATCTCCTTGGCAATCTTAGGTGATTGGATCCCAATTCCTTGGCAACCCAATCTCCCTAAGCTTGAACAATTGCCAAATTTCTTGATTTAATTGCTCATAAAAAGAGATGAAGTATGGTCACTGATTATACCACATGTATTTCCAAATCAAAGTGTTGGGAGAATTACATGTCAATATATCAGTCTAAACTCCAATTTGGTCCAACATGAGAAAGCATTTCTAGCATGATCTCCTCATCTCTTTTCCAAGGCTTAGAGGAGATCCAATTATAGAGAGTTTCTTTTCCAAGATAACTAACCAAATGAATTAAGATCGAAAGCTTTCTAGTAAATCAAGAGAAAAGAAAGAGGAAGAAGAATGAAAACTATAATTGATCCATCAAATTACAATGATAGAGAAGAATACATTCTAAAGTAACTAGAAAGATCAGAAAAGTAAATATACAAGGTGTAGTTCTCCAAATTGCAAAAGCTCCTCTCTAGTTCAAAACTATTCCTATATATACTACTCTCTTGATCTTCTAGTCAGTTCTTCAAGTCTTGGATATGGGCCTTTGATCTTGAGTTGGAGCAATTACAATCTTCAGTGGACTCAGCTTTGCTTGTAGAAAAAGTGTGAGTTAGGCATGGGTGGACGTTAGTTAGGACGTTAACGTTAAGTGAAAATGTGGGTTCGAGAATGTTAGTGACGATCACCTTTTTCACTAACGTTCCAAACCAAAAAATGATCCAGATTAACTTCAACATTAGTGGCACTAACGTGACCACTAACGTTGCCTCTTGGTCCTTCGCAAACGTTATTGGCATTCACCTTTTTCAATAACGTTTTTCTTTGTCTCTTTTTCCCACGTTAGTGATCCACGTTAGTGTAACTAACGTGGCCCTTAACGTGGGCATGCCTAAACTTCGAGAGCGTTAGTGACACTTACATTTGTCACTAACGCTCCAAACGCCCCTCCTTTCCACGTTAGTGCCTCACGTTAATTGCATTAACGTGACCACTAACATGGTGGTGATTGACATCTCCAACGTTAGTGACAAAGGTGAGTGTCACTAACGTTGGCCTATCATGCTTAGCTCCATGTTACTCTTCACGTTAGTGGTCTTAACGTGACCACTAACGTGGGCACTATTGGCTTAGTCCAACGTTAGTGACAAAGGTGAGTGTCACTAATGTTTGCGATTGCTTTCTCCTCCCACGTTAGAGTTCATGTTAATTGGATTAACTTGACTCTTAACGTGGCTAAATGTGCCTTTGTGAAACGTTAGTGGCATTCACTTTTACCACTAACGTTGGAGCACTCCTTCTCCTCTACGTTAGCTACCACGTTAATGTACTTAACGAGGCAACTAACGTGGGCTATGATGGCTTCGAAGGCGCTATTGGCGATCATTTTTTTCATTAACGCTACAAGTTTTTTCCCATTCCACGTTAGTGGTCACGTTAATTAGATTAACGTGGCTGCTAACGTGGCTCTTTCTTGCTTCCTTTGTCCTGAAATTAAGTAATCAAAGTGCATCAAATCTCTGTTCCAAGTCATGAGATTATGCATCATCCATTTTATCATTCAATTCCTGTCTAATTCTCATGAAATCATGTAAAGTTCACAATGTTTGCTTGAATCAATATGTAAGTATATTTTTATCCAAAACTTGTTTATTTACTCACAAAATGCATAAAACTACCCTAAAACAGTAAAGAAAAGGTAAGTAAAACTGGCCAAGATGCCCTGGCATCAGTTTTGGGATTGGATATTGTGACGCTAGATCTACCCACTACTTGGATTTATGAGAATGTATGGTATAATCAGGGACCAAGTTTCATCTCTTTTCATGAGCAACTAGACCAAAAAATTGGCTATTGATCAAAATTGGAGAGATTGAGTTACCAAGGAATTGGGATTTAATCACTCATGATTGCCAAGAGGTCAATGAGTTGCATGCTTGAAGATGAGATGAAATCAATTAATCCGGAGAATTCAATATCTCTTAATCCCAATGTTTATTTTATCTTTAGTTCTTATATTGACTTTATGGTCATTTATTTTCCAGCACTTTACTTTCTTGTACTTTACATTTATGCCATTTACTTTCTTGCACTTTAATATTTTCCTTTACTTTCATGCCATTTACATTTTTTGTTGATTATCTCTCCTTAATGTTTGTCTAACTAGAATAATCAACCAACTATTGATTTTTTAATCTTTTAATCCTCGTGGGATCGACCTCACTCATATGAGTTTTATTACTAGATACGATCCGATGTACTTGCCGACAGTGAATCTCGTAAGAATTAAATTTCTTTTGTGATCATCATCACAGCCCCAAGGGCATCCACTCATTATATTCCATCTTATGCACATTTTGTGTAACTCTTTGGTTTTGATTCAACCAAACTAGAATTTTAAACAACAGTAGCCATCAATAATCATGAATCCAATTCATCATATACCAAAATTTACATATTTGGTACAATTACATAATTTCAATCACAAAATCAGAAATTCAACAACATCATCATCAACAATCATACATTAAACCTATCATCAACAACTAGTCACATAACACAATCACATACATAATCATTTAACTACCTAACCCATACTTTCTTGTGATCAAAGTCACTAGAATTTAGTCCTTCGTTCTTTCTTGAGCACAAAACTCTAATCACCACGAAATTAGAATTTGTTGTTAGCTGAGGCCATTTGGCCAATTACTGATCACAAGCAAGGAATGAATACTCACCCTCTTAAACTTGGATGTAAGGCTGTTCTTGAAAAGATTTTGGACAGTTGATTTAACTAGAAGAAAAGAGACAAATTGAGGTAGGAAGGAACTTCAAATAATCTGAATTGAAAAGAAAGAAAGGTGGGGTTTCCTACTACTGACTCGATATCTTGGCTTGGAGGAGAGCTCCATGGTGGTGTCTTCCTCTTCTTCTTCTAGCTTCGGCTGGTACCTTCCTTCACTTGCCCTCTCTTGTTTTTGATAACTTGCTCAATGAAGATCATCAAAATGGAAAAACTTTCCTTCTTACTCTGTCACTCTCTCTCGGCCAGTTCCCTCTCTTCCACTCTCTCTTTTTGTCTTGCGTTGAAGTGAAGAGAATTGTGGGCAATGATCAGATAAATAAAAGAAGGAATGGGGTGAGGTGGTGTGAAGGTGTTATGTTGATATAAGGGGGAAACAACACATATGCTCTGTATTAATTGTAAGTGATCATTAAGCATTAACCCAAGGGTTGTAACCATGATTAAAGCTTAATGGTTTGGTTATGAAAGAAAGAAAGTGTGTTGTTAGATGGCTCAATCATGGTTAGCTTCTTATGGTGTTGATGGTTCGGCTAAATTGAAGAAAGAATGGAACAAGTTGTTTGATCATGGTTAATCTTGTGGTAAGGATATTTCGGTCATTTTAAAGAGTGTGATCATGTGCTAACTAATCTTAATAATGTATCTAAGCTTTTCTTTAATTAATTCATCAAATGAATAATTAAAGATACAGTGATTGATCAAAAAACTTGGTTTTAAGCTTGCGATAATAATTATTACGTAGGATAATTAACTATAACGATAATATTTAATTACCGAGTCTCGGGGTGAAAAATTTACTGAAAAATTTTAACATGGCGAGTAAAGTCTAATTGTAACTTCTTTCAAATTTCTGATCATGTTTGATGAGAATAGGGTTGATGAGGTGTGGTGATAATTGTGGAGCATAGAAAACCGTGGCCTTTATTAAAAAAAAATCGATTTGATTATGAAAGAGTGGAGCTTGTTTAGTTTGGCTCAAACTTGGTTAAATTTTAACTAAGTTAGGTACTTTAGTTTATAATATGGCTTCATGAATATTGGTTGAAGATATTTTTTCTGATGGTTTGGCCGAATTGTCAAAAGAAAAAGTAGGAAATGCTTTTGATTCGGTTGTTACAAATTCAACATCATAAATCGGCATTATCGCTCATAACTCGGCACAATTCAGATCATTACTCAAAAAGACGACGTTATAGTTCGGCAATTCAATCATTAAATCGGCGTTTCCATCATTTAAATCAGCCACTTACGTTACAACTCAGCTTAACGGATTAATTCAAAAAATGAAACGTCTGACCTAACGTTTCACCTTATTTATTGCTCCTTAATGCAGATAATAAAGAAGAATCATAACAGACTGACACATTCTCACCTACAAAAAGGTATGATCTCTCACCTAAAGGGGGGATTTAAATTCTCAATACTAACTTAAGTTTCGGAGTGCCTTTGCAGGTACACTCCCCCCTGTTTCTTGCTCAAAGCTCTACACGATTGGACACACTCTTGGAGAAAAGCTCGGATTATCACAAGACTTAAAGGTCGGCACCGAAAGTAATAGCTCAGCGCCGACACCCAGAGACTGAGCTCTCTCTCCAGGTATCCATACAAGAACAATTGGCGCCCACCGTGGGCCGAGAATATAAACCTCTCTCTCTATATATTATCAGCCTCGAGGTTCCCGTCTTGAAGTCATGGCTGAACAACCTCCACCCTCGCCATCCGAATTGCTCTGGATGGTGACCGAGTTGCGTCAAGTCGTGGCTGAGGAGAACCAAAGAATGGCAAATCAAATCGCCAACTTGAATAACACTCGAACGAAAACAATGATCGACAAGAACGGACAGAAGAAGCCGAGCAGCAGTCAGGGCCAACACATGTCTCAGACACTGCTCGACAAGAAGGGGAGCGGCCCGAACATAATGAGGATACTCAGAAAAACATCGAAAATGACGATCAGGAAAGCTCCCCTGGACCATTCACGGCGGAGGTGATGAACTTCGTGCTGCCCCGAAGGTTTACTCTGCCGACCACCCTAACTCCCTATGATGGGTTAGGTGATCCGAAGAAATACATCAAAAAGTTCACCTCCATAATGATAGTAAACGGTGCATCTGATAAATTTTATGTCGTTGTTTTCTATCTTATTTAGACGATCCTGCACTTGATTGGTTTTGTTCTTTGCCTGCAGGTTCCATTTCTCGATTCCGAGACATATCAAAACCCTTTGAGGAGCACTTTGCTGGATCCGCTATCTACCTCCATGACTCCGATTACCTGAACACAGTCAAGCAAGGCCAGCACGAAAGCCTCAAGGACTACATGACGCGCTTCACAAAGATAGCCATAAGCATACCCGACCTCCACCCCGAGGTAGAACTACACGCCATAAAAAGTGGATTAAGACCAGGAAAGTTCCAGGAAACTATTGCTGTGGCCAAACCAAAAACTATGGCCGAATTCCGTGAAAAAGCTAAAGGACAGATTGACATCGAAGAGCTCCGACAAGCTCGGAAAATAGAAAAGCCTCACTATAAAGACGACGACAAGCCACGGGACAGCAAGAAGAATTTCAAACCAATCCCACGATATGAGACCTACACCAAATTCAACACCAAGCACGATGACATCATCAAGGAGATTTTGAATTCGAAGTTAATCATGCTACCACGAAAAGCTGGTAATTACCCAGATTCAAAAGGCACTGACCGATCAAAATATTGCTCTTTCCACCAGAAGCACGGACACAATACCGACGACTGCGTCATTGATAAAGACCTGCTGGAGCGATTAGCTCGGCAAGGTCATTTGGACAAATTCATCATCGGCCAAATGCAGCGGCGAGCACCTGCTCCAGGAGACCAAAGCTCGGCTACACAACATAATCGAGACAGAGACCGACCGAACAATAACCATCCCGAACTACCAACATGTACAATTAACTGTATTTCCGGAGATTTTGCAGGTGGAGGAGCCACAAGTTCGGCAAGGAAAAGATCCTACCGAGCTATCCTTTCCATCAACGCCGACCAAAGTCAACAACAGTCGCCACCTACATCTCCACAGATAACATTCCAGACAGCCGATCATGACAACAGCATAACAAATCTGGATGATCCAGTCGTAATCTCCCTACAGCTCGGAGATCTCCTCATTAAAAAGGTGTTGCTTGACCCAGGCAGCAGCGCCGACGTTCTCTTTTACTCGACCTTCCAGAAAATGAAACTGAGCGATAACATCATCCGACCATCCACTGGTGACTTGGTAGGATTCTCAGGTGAGCGAGTCCCGGTTATGGGCTCTGTGTGGTTACAAACCACACTCGGTAAGTTCCCTTTGTCGAAAACTTCAGACATTCAATACTTAGTTGTTGATTGCTTCAGTCCCTATAATATTATACTTGGCCGACCTTTCTTAAATAGGTTCGGCGCTATAGTATCTACAATTCATCTTTGCGTTAAGTTTCCTTTGCAGGACAACACAATTGCAACCATTCATAGTGATGCCCAAGAGGACAGGGAGTGCTACAACAATAGCCTCAAAAGACCTCACCGTAACACTAAAGCCCAAGTCCACAATATCGGCAACACAAACAACCAACACATGCTGGCCGACCTTGATCCTAGAGCAGGAACATTGGAAAAGCCGACTCCAACAGAAGACCTAGATAAAATCTATTTCACAGAAAGCACGGATAACTTCACATACGTCGGATCAACATTATCTTCAGAAGAAAAATCTTCGTTCCGAGCATTCTTACAACAAAATGCCGACCTGTTTGCGTGGACCCCAGCTGATATGCCAGGCATCGATCCATCCATCATATAACACAAGTTAGCATTAGATCCATCTATCCGACCTGTAGCACAGAAAAAGAGAAATCTCGGGCACGGTCGAAAGCAAGCTTCCCTAGAAGAAACCAAGAAGCTCATCAACGCGGGCTTCATCCGAGAAATCAGATTCACAACATGGCTGGCAAACGTCGTCATGGTAAAAAACATAACGGTAAATGGCGCATGTGTGTTGATTTCACCGATCTCAACAAAGCATGCCCCAAAGATTCATACCCTTTACCCTCTATTGATTGTTTAGTTGATAATGCCTCTGGTTTTGAGAAACTCAGCTTTATGGATGCATATTCTGGTTATAACCAGATCCAAATGCATCCATTCGATCAAAACAAGACAGCCTTTATTACTGAATATGGAAATTAGTGTTATAAAGTCATGCCATTTGGCCTTAAGAATGCAGGTGCAACATATCAACGTCTAATGGACAAAGTCTTCGCCAAACAAATCGGCAAGAACATTGAGGTCTACGTTGACGATATGGTCGCCAAGACAAAGATCGGCAATAATCACCTTGAGGACCTCACAGAAATCTTTGACAGCTAAGAAAATACAACATGCGGCTAAACCCTGAAAAGTGTGCATTCGGGGTTCAGAGCGGTAAATTCCTCGGCTTCATGCTCACTAGCCGAGGTATTGAGGCAAACCCTGAAAAATGCCGAGCTATTTTAGACATGACAAGCCCACGAACCATCAAAGAAGTCCAGCAGTTAACAGGGAGACTTGCTGCAC
This sequence comes from Arachis stenosperma, assembly GCF_014773155.1. Lineage (NCBI taxonomy): Eukaryota > Viridiplantae > Streptophyta > Magnoliopsida > Fabales > Fabaceae > Arachis > Arachis stenosperma. Next base: position 75,224,197 of record NC_080380.1, on the reverse strand, counting down.
TTTCTAGATTCTTACCTTGCCTAGCTTCTAAATCTTCATGTTTTTTCCAATCTTTAAAAACAAAAAAAGCTTTCCAATGGATTGATGAATGTGAACAAGCATTTACAACTTTAAAAGAAACTCTTTCAAAACCACCAATTTTACACACCCCTACAAGGGGAGCCATTATTCTTATATTTGTCTGTCACTAACTGGGCTATAAGCTCCGCTCTTGTTGCAGAAAGGGAGAAGAAACAGTTCCCAATCTACTTCACAAGCAAGACCTTACAGAACGCCAAGCTTCGTTATCCGAGCATTGAGAAACTGGCACTATCCCTTGTCTTCTCAGCCAGAAGACTCCGGCCATACTTTCAGAGCCATGAGATCCATGTTAGAACAGATCAACCTTTGCGACAAGTGCTGCAGAAGCCTGAGCTGGCTGGCCGACTAGTAAAATGGTCGGTGGAGCAGTCAGAATTCGATATCAAATACGAGGGCCGAGCATCCATCAAATCACAGTTTTTGGCCGACTTTATCGCCGAGTTCTCAGTACCCAATATAACTGAAGATTACATCGAATGGTCTTTATACGTCGACGGATCATCCAACCCACACGGGTGTGGGGCAGGTATTATACTTGATGATGGCCACGGCAATGTCATCGAACATTCCTTCAACTTCTCATTTAAAGCAAGCAACAATCAAAGTGAGTATGAAGCATTAATTGTCGGCCTTAGACTCGCAGCCGACCTTAACATCACCGAACTTAAGGTATATTGCGACTCCTTACTTGTCGTCCAACAGGTAAATAATCTATACCAAGTAAAGGACCCTTTGCTCTCAAAATATCTGGGTGTCGTACACAATCTCCTTTCAAAATTCTCCAAATACGAAATACACCATATCCCAAGGGAGAGTAATAGCCGAGCCGACATTCTGTCTAAACTCGCCAGCACTCAACCAAATAGATCTTCACTTTATCAATCAACACTACTTAAGCCGAGCATTGAACTAAGCCATGTCTTAAGTGTGACATAGGAAGCAGACTGGAGATCTCCATACATACAATATCTCCAAACAGGGATCTTGCCAGGCGACGTAGAAAATACCCGACAATTCCGCCGACACGCCTCCTTTTTCACAATTTATACTAATTGCTTATATAAACGAGGATTCTCTCGTCCACTGCTTAGATGTCTTTGCAGAACAGAAGCAGAGCTTGCGCTTGCTGAGGCACATGAAGGGATCTGTGGAACACACCTCGGAGGCCGAAGTCTGTATTCAAAAATCCTCAGAGCTGGATTATACTGGCCGACTCTCAGGCAAGATTGTCACGCAAAAGTGAAAAGCTGTAACAATTGTCAAAAACACAGTCCGATAATACATCTCCCGGCCGAACTCTTACACTGTTCCGAGGTTAGCTGGCCATTCAACCAATGGGGAATTGATATCCTCGGACCTTTCCCCACAGCCGCAGGACAGGTAAAATTCCTTGTAGTAGCAATTGATTATTTTTCCAAATGGATAGAGGCACAACCTCTAGCCAAGATCACATCACAACAAATGCTTTCCTTTGTTTGGAAATACATTATCTGTCGATTCGGCATTCCTCGGCACATTATCACTGATAATGGTCGCCAGTTTGCCGATCAAAAATTCACATCATTTTTGCAGAACTTAAAAATCAAACAGCACTTCTCATCAGTAGAACACCCACAAACAAATGGGTTAGCTGAAGCCACAAATAAAGTAATATTACACGCTCTAAGGAAGAAACTGGACGATGCAAAAGGTCTATGGGCCGAGCTTATACCAGAGATCATATGGGGGTACAATACAACAACTCACTCCACCACAAAGGAAACACCTTTCCGCTTGGTCTACGGTTCAGACGCAATGATACCTGTGGAGATCTCCCAATCATCATTACGCACAGAATTGGCCGACCTAACTACACAAGACACAGCTCGGCAAACCGAACTTGATCTCATTGAAGAACTCCGGTCATCCGCAGCAATCAAACATTTCGCAATGCAACAACGCATTACCCGTAGATATAACCAAAAAACTCAACCAAGATCGTTCCATGTCCACGACCTTGTGCTCAGAAAAACAGAACAAGCTAGGAAACCACAAGCACATGGCAAACTAGCAGCTAATTGGGAGGGCCCTTACAGAGTCACAGAAGTAATCGGCAATGGAGCCTATCGCCTACAAACATTAGAGGGTACAGATCTTCCTAACACTTGGAATGTATCTTCCCTAAAGTTATATTACAGTTAACACCAGGGACAGGCAAGTACTCTTTTTCCTACTACCAAAATTTTTCCATAAGGGTTTTGCTTGGAGAGGTTTTAACGAGGCTAGCCTACCTGGGCCTTTAAATTCAAAGGTATTACATTAATAAATTCCCTTATCCAGTCAATATTATTTGCATTCTCTACTTTTCAATTTGTCAAAACTCAAAAACCGATTTTTATCAAAATTCAGATACAATCATCCAAAACAGACATATATCCGATCCAACTCGGATTCAGACCATTATATCAGATAAATATCCGATCTTACTCGATCCCGATCATTATATCAGACAAATATCCGACCAACTCGGATTCAGACCATTATATCAGATAAATATCCGATTTTACTCGGATTCCGATCATTATATCAGACAAATATCCGATTCAACTCGGATTCCGATCATTATATCAGATAAATCTCCGATCTTACTCAGACTCAGATCATCATATCAAATAAATATTCGGTCCAACTCGGATTCCGATCATTATATCAGACAAATATCCGATCCAACTCGGACTCCGACAATTATATCATTATCTGACCAAAGTCAGTAACCAATCATACATACAAAATCCTATCTTAATCATAATCCGATGATTCAAATCACATACCAAATCAATGCATGTCACTAACACAGACACCCTAAAGCCTACAAATCGGCATCCAAACTAGACTTACTCAGCCATCCTACCACATTTCCATTATACTCCATGGTATTTCACCATCTCAAAAATTTCACCTAAAAACGTTTGGCTTCAATGCCATCAATCACAACACTAGAAAAACACACATACCAATATCGTATCCTTGTCAAAACATGCAGAAACAGCATAAATATCAAAGTTTGTTTTTCAAACACACAGAGGCAAAGCATAATTTACAAAAACACCAAAAGCCCAACACAAAAGCAACATAGTTTCCAAACAAAAAACTACAAAAATTTCTTATCAAACATTTTTAGCCTCTCCTTCAACATCACCATCATCTTCCACCATGGTTCCATCTTGAACAATCTTCCCCGGATCCATCTGAGAAAAATCTACACCAGGAGCGAGAAACTTAGCTTGCTGGCAAGCCCGCTCAAAACCTTCCACAAATGAATCAAGAATCTCAATTCCCCTTTGCTTCTCAACATCCTTTAACTTCCCCGTCAGCTCTATCACTTCTGCACTCTTGCTAGAAAGATCGGCTTCTTTCTTCTTAACATCCTCCACTTCCTTCGAATAGTTCTCCTTGATCTCCTTCAGCTCCTTCTCCATTCCTGATAGCTTTCCCTCCAATTCAACAACCTTTTTACCTTTTAATTCCAGCTCCTCCTTCAAACACGGATCTTGCTTAACCCCGGCAACCCTTCGATGCTTCTTCTCTCGGCTACGCCCTAAACTGGCAAGCCTGAACCCAATTACCTACAAATCAATAAAAAACAACACTACCATCAGTATCCCCACCATATATCAAACTCCATAAGTAAACTCAAAAAATACAAGTACCTGCATATATCGATATATGGCAACATCGCCAATTTCCTCAGCCAACGTGACATCAGACAAATTTTGACAAATATCATCAGCAACAGTCATATAGGGGTAGTCCTTCCCCCACAACGATGCCCCATCACTCTGCTCAGTAACATCATGCAATCTCTGTTGACTTTTGAAAAAACCCTGAATCTCCTCAAAGGCAACTTCACCACCATCATCCTCGGAACCTTCCGATAAATCAACAACGCCTGTCTTCCTCTTCCTCGCAATAGCCTTTCTTCTCCCAGGTTTCGGCTGATTAACTTCGCCAACACCCACAGCCTTCTCTACTTTAGAAGTAGAACCCTCCTTATCAACATTTTTGCTCTTCACCCGAGCTCTTAGAGTAGACGCCGACACCCCTGGATACTTTCCACCTGAAACCATCAAAAACATATACATCAGAGCTATAGTTCAAAACCCATAAACATAAACAATATAAACAAAACTCACCTAAATACTCTACCACAGCCTGCCTATCTTCCTCCCACTTCAGCAAATCAAACACCGACATTAACTCTTTTCGGTCAATAACCTCCACTAAGTATTCAATAATACACTCATTCCTTGAACTAATGATCTCTGGCCCTAAAATATTTTGAGGCTCCGAACACCACCAAAGTGGAAATCTCTCCCCCAAATGCTCATCAACATAAAATAGAAACTGCCCCTCAGCACTGGTGACCTTCAAGAACATCTCCTTAAAATCTTTAAAAGACGACTTATATAGCTTAAAAATAGCAAACCTTGGAGAACTATTCAAATTCACCCATCCCCCTTTTCAGACACCTTTTGCTTGAAATAAAGAAAAGAACAACTCCACAGAAGGAGCCTCCTCCAGAAAATCCATCAAAATTTCAAAACCTCGCAAAAATGCCCATCCATTAGGGTGCAGTTGCGAAGGCGCACAATTAAGCTGCCTCAAAACCTGACACTCAAAATCACTGAACGGCAACCTCACCTTCAATTCCTCCAACACACAGTTATACATATAGAAAAACTCAAACCCTTCCTCCCTATGAAAAACACGATCGCTAAGCGCACAAGGACGCAGCTCAAACAAAACCCCCGAACCACCCCTCGCTATTTTACTCTTATCTATCTCTTTCACAGATTCTTCATCCAAGAACAGTGAGCATCGTTTCCTCACATCATCACCCACCCAATCATATGACCAATCAACTTTTTCTTCCTTATCTCTCTCGAAACCCATTTCAATACTAAAGAAGAAGAAGAGAAGTTACAGAGATGAAGAGAAGAAAAACGTACCTCTTTTGCTCATTCTCTTTTCCTAAAATGCAACTGATACGCCCGAAACTTAGAACCAAATACAAAACACCCCTTGGACTCCAAAAAGGAATTAACTTCCCACTAAAAATGGTTTTCGAAAATAACCCAATCAATCACATCAAAAGCCATCACCAGCATTGGGAACACGCAAAGCCTGCAACACGCATTAAATTTTTGTCTCTCCTCTATTTATAGCACTACTTACCCATTAAAAATTGTTTAACAAAGCAGATCGAACTGGGGGCTACAACGCATAATCACCTGCCGAACTCTCCAAAAACCGACTTTTACACCAGCTCAAATGATCGATTTATACTTCATTAAAAGCTCAACCTGCTTCATTAAAACACTCTCTCAGGCCAAGCTTGGGGGCTATGATCCGGTCGTTACAAATTCAACATCATAAATCGGCATTATCGCTCATAACTCGGCACTATTCAGATCATTACTCAGAAAGACGACGTTATAGTTCGGCAATTCAATCATTAAATCGGCGTTTCCATCATTTAAATCGGCCACTTAAGTTACAACTCAGCTTAACGGATTAATTCACAAAATGAAACGTCTGACCTAACGTTTCACCTTATTTATTGCTCCTTAATGCAGATAATAAAGAAGAATCATAACAGACTGACACATTCTCACCTACAAAAAGGTATGATCTCTCACCTAAAGGGGGGATTTGAATTCTCAATACTAACTTAAGCTTCGGAGTGCCTTTGCAGGTACACTCCCCCCTGTTTCTTGCTCAAAGCTCTACGCGATTGGACACACTCTTGGAGAAAAGCTCGGATTATCACAAGACTTGAAGGTCGGCACCGAAAGTAATAGCTCGGCGCAGACTCCCAGAGACTGAGCTCTCTCTCCAGGTATCCATTCAAGAACAGCTTTAATGATTAAACTGTAAGATTACCATTTTCAAACCGTATTAGATTAAACAACCGTTATCTGAGATATTAGCAGCAGAGAGTATCTCAGCTCCAAATCAAGGTTTAGAATATTCTAATAAAGATAATTTAATCAAAAAAAGATAGTAGTAAAATTTTCATAGATGAATTTTGACTCGGTGTCGAAATTAACCGTTATAGATACAGTTATCGTTTTGTGACATGCTTTTATTTCTTATTATACTTTCTTTTCTTCTCACTTATTGATGAATCCATATTTGACGATATATTTTAGTTTGATTAAGTAGATTTCATCACATAAACCCACATTTATTCATCCAAATAGCATACTTTTGTGTTCTCTCCCTAAATTGTGCTTAATTATGAAAACATGCTCTTTTGTGCCTAATTTAGCTTATTTTATTCCAATTACCTTCCATTCGATACCTTAATGTTATTTATGAGTGATTTCAGATGAATAAGGTAGGAATGGCTTGGTGGAAATGGAAGAGGAGCACGCAATTGGGAGAAAACATGAAGAAAACAAAGGAGAAGCACACAACCATGCGTGCATTCGCACAACCTTATGTGCATACGAACAAGAAAGAAATTAGCATGCGTGCGTGCACACAACCCTCTGTGCGTATGCACAAGTGAAAATTCAACGAAGTGTGCGTACGCACAGGTTTCAGCGCGTGCCTCCATTAAAATGTCACGTGGCTTGCGATTTTAGGGGTTTCTAGGCCCATTTTGTAACACCCTAATTAACCAAAGCCTTACCTCGCGTCGTAAAGTAAAGGTTAATCAAAGGTTATGACAATTTTAAGCTTATACATATATTATATAGAAGGAATTGATGATATCTAGAAGCCCGATAAAGAATATAGCTCAAAAATAGGATTTGAAAAGTGCAAAATGTACTAGCGAAGCTACTAACTTAAAGCACATGAAACAGACGTGATATAACAAAATATAGTAGTATAATATCATAAGAATCTAGCCACAGCTCATGGAGTTTAAGCCGGCTAGCCATATACAGACCATATGTGAAACCAGACAGTAAAACAGTCTATACAATTTTTGTTCTCTCAAACACAAGCCTCTAGGCAAAACAAAGCACAAAAGTGAGAGACATATACATAATAAATCAAAAGACTCCAAAAGAATGTTTAGATCCTCCGCTCCTGTCACCAATCAGACAACTCACTGAGGTGGGTTGCGACCTGCATCTGAAAAACACAACAGAAATATGGTATGAGAACCGGAGGTTCTCAGTATGGTAACAATGCCCAATGATGTAGGATATAAGACCCCGGAATGCCAAAGGCAATCCTAGACTCCATATTCATCACAAGAATTCAACCTTAAAGCATTCTAAACCAAATAAGCACAATATGTAGAACCTTAACAAAACTTAAGCCGTAGAACCATAAAAGGGTAATCTATCTTAGGAAATTTCTACTCTAATCAAACACCGCTGTCCCACAGCCTTCACCAACCGATCTGCCATGCGATCTCATCGCCACCGCCTTCCGAACCTCCTCAATCCCAGTAAAAGCACAAATGTATACAATACAAGTAAAACACAAGTAGAAGCATATATAGCAATTAACACAAATAGCAATTAGACATGTTATAGAGATAGGGAAAACAATATCAAGTCGGCAAAGCATACAAACAGGTAGAAAATGCATATGATGAATGCATGTCCTACTGGCTGTGATATCATATTGTCGGTTCAACTGCTAACCCGACACATCTCCACAAAGATGTTGCCCTTCGGTTTCATGGTGTGGGAACCCCCGAGATGTAGTGCTCGGATCACTGTCCAGGATTTTGCACCTGCACGCTCTGTTGATCCGAAGTGATGCGAGCGGGATCTATTGCCTCTGACCTCACATCTAAGCGCAAGCGGGATGAACCACCGCCCTTACGCCGCCGCCGCCGCTACCTCGACAGGCGGGATCCAACCTCGGCCCCTGCCGGGTGCATAGTGTAATGACCCAACTTCCAGTATGTCATGATCGTACCAAAAATAAGGAGTTACTAACCTATTTCTTTTATTAACTATTTAATATTGAGCCTTTAGTTTGATATCGCGCTTCTATTTTATGGAAAATTCCAGAAAATTTTGATTTTGATTACCAAAATCATATATCAAACATTTCAAAGTAATTGTAATCACATAATTATTAATAATATTATCTGTCATACAAAAGATTTCAAATAAAACTCGGATACAAATCCTATCCCTCTATATAAAATAAAAATCTTAAGCAATAAGGGCGAGAGAACTCTATGAAAGCAAATTAATTCATACACTTAACTCATAAGTAAATTCTATAATCACCCGCAGCTTCAAACTGAGTCTTCGAACCTGTGTAACTGAAAGGGTGGAAATTTATGGGGTGAGAACAAACCACATGTTCTCAGTAGGAAATGGGAATGCCGTAAAAGTAATGATTAACATGCAAATAATTAACTTTGCTTAATAAACCATCTTTGTCAAACCCCTTTGTTATACTTTTTAATCTTACTTTAGATAAATAATTACTTTCTTTAAATTTCTAAACCCAAAACAGATCTCAATCGCAAAACTTGTCATATTAAATATCTTTCAGCCACATAATTGATTCTCAATCATAACAACAGATATTAATCATCTCTATCCATTCACAAACTACTAGCACAAGTAAGAAACTCAATTTAACACACAAGCAAATCACAATAAGACAAACAACACAATCACAGAGATGTAATACAGGCAAACACAACCAAATGTAAATGCACAACCAATATGATGCATGTCTGTCCTAAGCAAGCCATGAGCTAACGTGTCGGTTTACACCCTGCAGTCCGACATTACCTAGGAACAAGTCCCAGATATGGCTTCCTTTTGTGTCCTTAGTGCATATGTGTCGGTGGTAAGAATACCACTCCTTTGTGACTACCGGCAGTCGGCGCAAAGTCCGACCCCATAATATACGCACAAGGGGAAACAGTGATCCTCAGTTCGTGGGCATCCCCGAGATCATTTCACAAACAAAACAGAGATCTTCAGTTCGTGGGTTATTCCCCGAGATCAATACACAATAACATAGTGATCTTCAGTTCGTGGGTTATACCCGAGATCAATACACAGCAAACAATGATCTTCAGTTCGTGGGTTATACCCGAGATCAACATACAGCAATTCAAGGGTTATTCCCGTAATCAATGATTATCAGTCCGTGAGTTTTTCCCGCATATAAAACAAATAACAATTTATAGGTTTCCCCGAGATCAATGATCATTCAGTTCATGGGGGTATTCCCGCCTTTTATCGTTTTTCATTATCCTTTCTCAATCTCAACAATCCACAAATCAATCTTTATTCTCTCTTTCCCTTTGAATCCTTAACACATCTTCTTAAACCTTTCTTAACTTTCTCAAGCATTTGTTCATGAAAGTCTTAATCCTCATTTTAGTTCATAATCTCTACTTTGGCAATCTCGTGTCAAACCAATTTTAAAATTATTTTTCAGTTTAGTTCTCTATTAAAAGACTCAAGAAAATCATTTATTTAAAATCATTAAACAATTTTCAAAACATAACCTCTCATTAGAAGTAATCAAATAAAACTCTTTCTCAAGTTTACTAACTTTCCAAAGTCTCAAAAATCATCTCTCTTTACTATTCAAATTCAAATATTATAAATTCATCAAACCTCTAAAAAGTAATCCTTTATTTCAAGCTTAAAACATAATTATTTTCATATTGAATCAATCTCAAAACATAGTTTCTTTCTTAAATAATTTAATTTTGAAACATAAACCTTTCTTTGGTAAATCGAATATAAAATAGAATAATTCTTTTAAAACTTAAATAATCATTTTCCAAATCCAAGTCTTCTAAAATAACTTCTCAAATAAAACCTCAGATTTTATAAAATTTCGGCAACACCTCCCCTAAAACTCGGACTTAGCCACCCTTACGGGTTCCCTCTATCTCCACAAATCACCAGCCCTTTTATCAATAGTTATCGTAACAACAGAATCTCAATAATCATTTCATCATAAATCAGTTTAACGATCGACATTCTAACATCAATTAAAATCAAAGTTTTCATAAATCATTCTTTAAAAGTAAGTCAATCCAGCTTCGAAAATTCATAACTAATATTCCAAACACCATCCTTTCATATTTCCAATTATTTTTAAAGTTATTTAGTTGTTAGCAAAGTTACCAATTTATTCTAAAGATCATACTTTAAGAAAATACTTTAGTAATCAACTTTCAATCCTTTAACCGTTCTCAAAATCAACTCTAGTTAACCTTTAATCAACAATAACAACCAACTCAACATAATCAACTAAAATCTGAATTTCCAATAACTCTGAAATAATCAGAAGGCAGTCACAATTAAACCATTATCACAACAACTCCAAACCAAGCAGAAGCTTGAATCAGTTCAATACTCAATACAATATTATTCAGTCAAATTAACACATCCAGTAACCAATAATTTCTCAAACAAGCTTGCAACAATATCCACCTTCATCAATTACATTTCAATTTTACAACTAAATCAAGAAATCAGCATAACCAGAATTCAAGTAATTATTCACTTTCAAACAATTCAATCATTATTCACAAATCACAATTCACAGCCTCAAATCAAAATCAGCTTTAATACCACACCAATCACACATCCATAACCTCAATCCAAGCTTAATTCCACCAACTAATATCATAACAAAACCATACATTCACAGCAACAATCCAAACTCAATTCATCAATTATCCATTCAACAGCCTTTCAATAATTAACTCAGAATATTTCAATTTAATAAATTACACTAAATTATTCATTATTCCCAACAGCATCTAATTTCAGTCACGCTCAGGATAATCACAACAACCAACTAATTCCAAATGCATTTCAAGTCATTCATGTTAATTAAGAAATTCTTAACCATTGTTAACCATTTGCACTTATTCAAATAACTTGGTGGGCATTCTAAATTAAAAACGTTAAATCTCCTACCTCAGAGTGTCAAAATTTGCAGAAATTACTAAACACAGCAGCTCCATTGACAGTTCCAACACCCATTCCGCTCACTTGGCAACTACCATGGTGATTCTGAAAAGCTCCATTGATGATGGAAGGCCTCAGCATCAGCCAAATAGTGGCGATAACGATTCAGAATGGATCCAGAGTATTAGCTGACAGCAGCTCCAGCAGCGCAGTGGCATTCTTGTCAAATTCCAAAAACTAAAAGCAGAGACAGAGCAGAGCAAGAACAGCAGCAGCAATCTTGAACCCAATAAACAGCAGCGGCAAGCCAACAGTAGCTCGGGTGGTGGTTCAATAGATCAACAGCAGTGCAGCAGCTCGAGGATGGTTATGCCAGTGGCGGCAGCTTCGCCAGTGGGATTGGAAGTAGCAGCGATGACTAAGTGCACAACAGTGGTGAGAACCCCTCTTCCTTGCGTTCTACTAGACGGCGGCTCCAATAAAGAACAGCAATGACGGCGGCTTTCCTCCGCGGCGAGCTCGCAGCAGACGCGATGCCACTCTCCTCTGTTTCTCTCTTCCTTCTCAGCGTGGGTGGATGGTACGACGGCGACGCGGTAGCAGCTCGCAAGGATGGCGACGGCAACCTGCGGCACTAACAGTGACGAGGCTGGTCGCGGGCTTCTCTTCTTCGTCGCGTCAACCCTGGCTCGTGGCACTCTCTCCTCTCGGCGCTACTCCCTGCCTTAGCTCTGGTCATCCCCCGCGACGGCGTTGGTGACAGGACGGCGGCTACGTGGCGACGGCTCCCTCTTCTCCTCTGATTCCGAGCTCTCTCTCTCTTCTCCCTTTCCATTTCTGCCTTTCTTTCTCAACTATGTGTGTGTTGTATGACCGTTAGGGGAAGGAAGGGAAGTGTGGCTGACGGCTGTTGCTGAGGAGAGTGGGGGAGGGTTAGGGTTTCTGATTAGGAACTTAGGGTTTCCAATTTGAGAAATTAGGGTTTCTGAGTTTGATTTGGGAATTAGGGTTAGAAATTAGGGATTTTATAAAGTAATATAGATAGATATGAATAGATATTTTGATAAAATTGGAGGGTAGGATAACTTTAAAATCAAATATACCCTATTAAAAATATTTAGGAACATTATTTATCAACATATTGCTAAGTTCAATCAATTATTTCTGATTTAAATTATAAAATAACCATATTAATCACATTTTTATAAAATATAGTTTTAACTCAATATTAATTATTCAAATTAAATGATATAACTTTTCATTATTTTTCTATCTCCAAAACTTTAATTTCGATTTATAAAATAACTCATTATAATAAAAATTGTACATAAATATTAATTGACTTAAACTTAAGGTATTTATAAATATCAATCTGATCATTTCTAATAAAATAATTTCTAGGAGTTCAAATTAATAACATAATTCATCCAAAATAGAATTAAATTATACAATTCTTCTTATTTTTTAATTATCAAACTTATAATTTCAATCATACCAAATATCTAATAAAGATTATATAAAAATTCTAATCAAATTAAACTCAAATTATGATAAAACTCCATTTAATTATCTTTAGTAAAATAATTTTCTTAAAATAAAATTATCAGCAAATAAAATAAACCACAATAACTATATATTTAATTTTCAAAAACTAGGGTTGTTACATTCTACCCACCTTAGAAAAATTTTCGCCCTCGAAAATTGCTAGAATAAAATAAATTTGAACTTAAATCAAGGAAAATAGAATATATGAACAAAAACATAGGCATTATCAAGGATGAATATTCAAAGAGTCAGATTCATAGGCAAGAAAAGGTATACAAGAATAACAAGGTATGGTTGGGAAACAATCAAATCACATTCTGAGTAGAAATTTCAAACAAGAGAATTCCAATGAAAGCAACGAAGAAAAAAATGGCACGAGTTCACGTGGCATGAATAAAGATTATACGTCGAATCGAAGCTAACTTCATAACTTCTAACGCTCCCAAACCCCGTAAATCGCACCTCCTATAACTTATATTTCGTCTATGATAACCCATTAGTGTTGCCATGTACATAAAACATTAGTATTAAGTTGGCCAGACCTAATACCATGAAGAATGCAATGGTAAACTAACAGGGTTAATCATCAGACAGCCATGCATATAAAACTCAAACTCTTGTTATTAGAACAAGTCACAAAGCATGACAGACACTCAGAGTATGCAATGAAGCATAGTCAGTCCATTCCCAAGGCTTTAACAGGAGCGAACTGCTCTAATACCATTTGTAACGATCCAACTTCCAGTACGTCATGATCGTACCAAAAATAAGGAGTTACTAACCTATTTCTTTTATTAACTATTTAATATTGAGCCTTTAGTTTGATATCGCGCTTCTATTTTATGAAAAATTCCAAAAATTTTGTTTTTGATTACCAAAAACATATATCAAACATTTCAAAGTAATAGTAATCATATAATTATTAATAATAATATCTGTCATATAAAAGATTTCAAATAAAACTCGGATACAAATCCTATCCCTCTATATAAAATAAAAATCTTAAGCAATAAGGGCGAGGGAACTCTATGAAAGTAAATTAATTCATACACTTAACTCATAAGTAAATTCTATAATCGCCCGCAACTTCAAACTGAGTCTTCGAACCTGTGTAACTGAAAGGGTGGAAATTTATGGGGTGAGAACAAACCACACATTCTCAGTAGGGAATGGGAATGCCGTAAAAGTAATGATTAACATGCAAATAATTAACTTTGCTTAATAAACCATCTTTGTCAAACCCTTTTGATATACTTTTTAATCTTACTTTAGATAAATAATTACTTTCTTTAAATTTCTAAACCCAAAATAGATCTCAATCGCAAAACTTGTCATATTAAATATCTTTCAGCCACATAATTGATTCTCAATCATAACAACAGATATTAATCATCTCTATTCATTCACAAACTACTAGCACAAGTAAGAAACTCAATTCAACACACAAGCAAATCACAATAAGACAAACAACACAATCACAGAGAAGTAATACAGGCAAACACAACCAAATGTAAATGCACAACCAATATGATGCATGTCTATCCTAAGTAGGTCATGAGCTCACGTGTCGGTTTACACCCTGCAGCCCGACATTACCTAGGAACAAGTCCCAGATACGGCATCCCTTTGTGTCCTTAGTGCATATGTGTCGGTGGTAAGAATACCACTCCTTTGTGACTACCGGCAGTCGGCGCAATGCCCGACCCCATAATATACGCACAAGGGGGATCCTCAGTTTGTGGGCGTCCCCGAGATTATTTCACAAACAAAACAGAGATCTTCAGTTCGTGGGTTATTCCCCGAGATCAATACACAATAACATAGCGATCTTCAATTCGTAGGTTATACCCGAGATCAATACACAACAAACAATAATCTTCAGTTCGTGGGTTATACACGAGATCAACATACAGCAATTCATGGGTTATTCCCGTAATCAATGATTATCAGTCCGTGGGTTTTTCCCGCGTATAAAACAAATAACAATTTATAGGTTTCCCCGAGATCAATGATCATTTAGTTCGTGGGTACTTCCCGAATTTGACCAATTATCAATTTGTGCGTTTCGCCCGTATTTAAACTACTAACAGTTTGTGGGGTATTCCCACCTTTTATCATTTTTTATTATCCTTTCTCAATCTCAACAATCCATAAATCAATCTTCATTCTCTCTTTCCCTTTGAATCCTTAACACTCCGCTTCTTCCTTTCTAAATTTTGTCCCGCTTTTATTTTGTTCCACTGTTCCGATTTCGTTGGTGTCCCTACTGTCCTAACTGACCGAATTGATGCTGCTGCCACTAGGACGATGCCCTAGTCTCTGATTCCTATTATTTTGAGTACCAAAGTTGTTGCTCCATTCTCGTCTTTCCTTTGGTATGATTGGTTCTATTCTAAAAATATTTTTCTGGTTTTTACTCCTTTGATAATATGTTCTGCTTTGTCCTTGCATTTACTGCAGCCATTATTAATTTCCCCTCCAAAGTTGCTGTTGCTGCTACTAGAGTTGTGGTTGATGTTGTTATCCTCACGTTAGAACAGAGGGCTGCTGCATTTCCAATTTTGTGTAGTTAATGTGACATCGAGGTAGGGGGTTTAACTTAAATAATTTTAATTTAAGAATGCCTACAAGGTTTATTGAATAACTGCAAATAGATTTAAGAGCTGTGAGTAATTGATTGATTATGTGAAAATTGAATTGTGGTTGAGATTGTGATTTGGAATTGTTAGATTAATGATATTGATTGATTATGTGGATTGGGAATTGTTTGATGTCCAATTGTTGAAAATTTCTGAATTTTAATGGGTTATGTTGGATTTGTTGCTGTTGAGCTGTTATTTGATATATTGTAAAAGTTAATAAATTTGATTGGTGGTTGATTTGGAATTGATTTTGAGGGATATTGAAGGGGTGGAGATTGAATACTAAATAATTTGCTGAAAATCAGATTCTCTTGAAATTAAATGGCAACTTTGAAAGTGATTTAGTAACTCTATAGTGACTGAAATGATAAGAATTTAAATGTTAAGTAAATTATATTAAGTGTAATTGTGAAAATTCAATTTTGAAGGTTTTGTATCAACTAGAGAATTAGTTATGATTTTTCAAAGTTGAACTCTAAAATCTGATTTTCTGCATAATTTTAAACGAAGTCAGAAACTTTGGAAAGCTATAACTAATTACGTAATGATCGAAATTGCATGAGACCAAGTCTGGGCTAAACTTGGGAATAAAAGAAACTAAACTGGAAAATTTGAGACCTTTTTGTTAAATATAAAATTTATGGCAAATTTTTAAAGTTAGGTTGTTAAATCTGTACTGCAGCAGAAAGGTTCAAACAGGGCAGCAACTTGTTTGTCTTGCTGCGACTTCAACGAGCTGAGTTTTGAAGCAAAACCAATTTTGCTATAAAATTTGTTTAACTTGCTTTACTGCTCTAAAACTCCAGAATTTTAAGAGTTGATGATTGGGAGTTGTGAATTTTTGAATATTGGTGGTCAAAGCTGAAAAGAAACAGATTTCAGCAAGCTATACATCGACTTCCAATGCTTGTAACTCTTAGAATTAAATAGAAATTGGGTTGCAACCAAGATACACTTGTTTCTGGATGAGTCAGGAGTTTCCAAACCAAAATTTAGCTTAATTGAAGTTTTGTAATACGAGTTATTCAAATTGGAAAGTACTAAGCTTGTTGGTTTCTAAAATAGATTCTGACTTATTTTTACTTAACTTCCAGGTTATGTAATTTTGTCATTAAAAATGGTATTAACTCAGAACTAATTGAGAAACAAACCTGGATGAGTGAATTTGAACTATATTAATTTTTAAAGCCATTGGATTTAACTTGGATTTTATATTGAATTTTGAATATCACATGCTGCTGCTATTTTTCTGGTTTTACACACTGCACAGCAGTCACGGTTTTTCCTTTATTCCTAAGGCTAGAGAAACCAGAAAATTATGATTTTTGGTTTGTTAGAAAGCTTATTTCAAGATGAATGCTTGGACATAAAGTTTGCACAATTCCGAGTTTATTTGCTATATTAAAAACAGAAAAGAAGATAGAGTGTTGAGAATGTCTGAGTGAGAGTTATGAGTTCATAAAATTAAAGATGAACCTTAGCGTTATATGGCTGATTCAATATTAAAATTTGTTTGATTCTGAATTGATTTGATATTGGAAAGGTTGAAAAGAGTTTGGTAAATTGTTTGGTTGGGACTTGTAAGGGTGGCTAAGTCCTATTTTTAAAGGAGATTATGTCCAAATTTTTATAAAAGTATAAGGACTTAATCAAAATCAATATTTAAGGCTTACTTAATGATAATAACTTCAACGATTCTTTTAAGAAAAGATTATTTAGTATACGAGATTGTTGGAAAGGGCATGGGTCTTGTCCCGCTTGCGTATTTGCATTATGAAATAAAAAGGAAAGAGTAAAGTACTTATTGTATGATTATCTGTTGCTTGAGGCAACCCAAGAGATATTTATTTATTTGTTTGTTGCTTGAGGCAACCCAAGAGATATTGTTTGCTTATTTGTTGCTTAATGCAACCCAAGAGATAATATTTATTTATCTGTTGCTTAAAGCAACCCAAGAGCTTCTGTAGGGAAACTAGGATACCTACAGCAATTTTCCATTCCCAAGAGTATATTTTCTGCGAGTAGAAAACAGAGGCTATCTCAATAGAGCTGCTAATAATTATATGCGAATTTATTTGAACGGAAAATCGTATCCGGGAAATCGTGAACTCGTGACCGGATAAATGTCAGGAATGCAGGTGCTAACCGACACATGAGCTCATGGCCTGCACTAGGACTAGACATTCATCATATGCATTTATGTGACATTGTTTAGGTGTGTATATTGTAATTGGTTTGCCTAAGTGAATAATTCTGTTAACTGCTAATTGCTATACTTGATATAATTGCTCTTGATTGTGTTTGAACCTTATTACTTGTGTTTGTAACTGATTGGTTGGATTGTGGTGAATTGGGTGTTGGTTGAATTGCTTGGGCCTGAGGCCATGACTGGTTTGTGTTTGAGGTCTAGTTCTGTATAAAGTATCTGACTGGTTCAGCATAGACTTAATGAACCTATGCTTGGAGCAGGATGATCATTTATACTGCGTAGGTAACTTCTTTTATGTTATGGTCTAGTAAAGTATGAAAAATCAAACTCTTACAGCATAGACTTAATTGAACCTATGCTTGAGACAAGTTTTGGTCATTCATACAGTCTAGAAAAACTTTTAAGAGTTTTACAAAGAAAAATATGGATTTAGGATTTTGAGTTATTAACTAATGCTTTTAAAGAAGGTTAGTTTTCTTATAAATGTCTCTGAATGAAATTAACTATTTGCGCTTTATTGTTTACTTTCACGGCATTCTCGACCTCTACTGAGAACATGTGGTTTGGTTCTCACCCCCAAATTTTCCACCCTTTCAGTGACACAGGTTTGAAGATGCAATATGAAGCTGCGAGCGATTAGTAGGTTTTCTTTAGGGTTTTAATTGCTTTCATAGAGTCCCCTCGCTCTTGTCCTTTGAGGTTTTATTTTAACAGAGGGGTAGGTGTTGTATTTGGGTTTATATGACTTCTTATGTATAAGGATTACTATTAATAATACTTATGTGATTGTTATTATTATTTGCAATGTTTATCCTTGATACATATCTTTAATGAATAAAAACAAAATTTCCTGGCATTTTCTTAAAACTGAAACGCTAAATCGATACAAAGGCTCAGTAATTAAGTAGTTAATATTAGAAAAGGTCACGTAACGTTCTTTCTAGTAGAAATACCCTGACTTAAGCAAGGTATTTTGCTGGAAGGGATGTTACATCTTACATTCTCCGCACCAAATAAGAAATTTTGCCCTCAAAATTTGAATTACCTAAGAAAAGCTCGGGATAATCCTTTCGCATCTCGGATTCCAATTCCCAAGTATGCTCTTCAACTTCTGCTCGCTTCCAAGCAACTTTAACCAACTGAACTTTTCCTCGCAACTTCTTTACACTGGTGTCGTCAATTCTAACTGATGTCACTTGGAAAGTCAAGTTTTCCCTCAATAAGACCGTCTCAGGCTCCAACACATGAGCCGCGTCCGACGTCGACTTACGGAGTTGTGACACGTGTAACACGTCATGTAGATTAGATAGGTGAGGTGCCAAAGCCACTTGATATGCCACTGGCCCGAAACGCCTTAGGATCTCAAATGGTCTTATATACATCAGATTCAACTTTTTGGTCTTGATTGCTCTTCCAATCTCAGTTGTGGGTGTAACTCGTAGAAACACATGCTCTCCCACTTCAAACTCCAATGGTTTTCTTCTCTGATCTGTATAACTCTTCTGTCGACTCTGAGCAGTCAAAATCCATTCTCGTATTTTCTTAATCTTCTCCGTAGTCTCTGCTACCACATTTGGACCCAATACACTTGCTTCGCCCGATTCATACCAACAAAGTGGAGACTGACACTTCCGTCCATATAAAACCTCATACGGAGCCATCCCAATGCTCGCATGAAAGCTATTGTTATACGCAAACTCCACCAATAGCATGTAGCGGTCCCAACTTATGGGTTGATCCAAAACACATGCTCTCAGCATATCTTCCAACGTCTAAATAGTCCTTTCTGACTATCCGTCTGTTTGTGGATGATACGCCGTACTAAGACATAGCTTCGTACCGAAAGCTCTTTGGAAAGCTCCCCAAAATCTTGAAGTGAATCAGGGATCACGGTCCGATACTATGCTCATCGGCACGCCATGCAACCTTACTATCTCCTTTATATACAACCTTGCTAACTCTTCCATAGAGCAGTTTACTTGAATAGGTAGAAAATGAGTAGATTTGGTTAAGCGATCCACGATCACCCAAATCGCATCAAATCCCGACCTAGTCATCGATAAATCGGTCACAAAATCCATTGCAATTCCTTCTCATTTCCACTAAGGAATTTCAAGTGGTTAAAGTATTCCCGACAGTTTCTGATGTTATATCTTTGCCTTTTGACACTTCAGGAACTTTGAGACATGTTCTGCCACATCCTTCTTCATACCAGGCCACCAGAACATAGTCTTCAGATCATGGTACATCTTAGTACTTTCAGGGTGAATAGAAAATCCACTCTTGTGCGCTTCTCTCAATATATCATGCCACAATGTCCCCACATCCGGCACAACGACTCTACCCATGAATCTCCATAATCCGTCTTGATCCCATGATACCCTCCATTGCTTCCTTTCTTTGATAGCTCGCAATACTTTTGGTAACACGTCATCGTTCAGATGAACCTTCAGGAGTTCAGATTTATAGTCACTTGAGATCTGTAACTGATTCAGGCAAGCTTTTTCAGCAACTTCATCCATATCCAGCTTAAGATCCCCAAACTTCTCCATCAGCTCCTCTTCCTTAATTCTCATCCAGGCTATTGTTAAGGATTTTCGACTTCATGCATCTGCTACCACATTCGCCCTTCCAAGATTATAACTCAGTTCAAAATCATAATCCTTAAGCAATTCCATCCAACTCCTCTGATGCATATTTAGCTCTTTCTTATCAAAGATGTACTTGAGACTTCTATGATCAGAAAAGACGTTAAACCTTACTCCATACAAATGTTGTCTCCAAATCTTCAATACAAACACAATCGCCGCTAATTCCAAGTCATGAGTTGGATAATTCACCTCATGCGGTCTCAGCTGACGCGATGCGTAAGCCACCTCGTTTCGGTGTTGCATCAGCACGCAACCCAAACCCTTCAAAGAAGTGTCACAGTACACTTCAAACGGTTCATGCGATTCCGGCAAGATCAAAATAGGTGCTGAAGTTAACCTCTGCTTCAAAGTTTGAAAACTCTATTCACACTTCGACATCCAAACAAAAGGCACTTTTTCTTGTCAACTTCGTCATTGGTAGCGCAATCCGGGAGAATCCTTCGATAAATCTCCGGTAATATCCGGCTAACCCCAAGAAGCTCCTAACTTTCGTAACCGTCGTCGGTCTTTCCCATTCCATCACCACTTCTACCTTAGAAAGATCCACCACCATTCCTCCTCTACTCACCACGTGACCTAGAAACTTTACTTCCTCCTTCCAGAACTCGCACTTCGACAACTTAGCATATAATTTTTGCTCCTTTAGGATTTGCAACACAATCCTCAAATGCCCCTCATGTTCCTTCGCCGTCTTGGAGTAAACTAAGATGTCGTCTATGAAAACCACCACGAACTTGTCTAAAAAGGGACGAAAGACTCTGTTCATATAATCCATGAAGACAGCAGGTGCATTAGTTAACCCAAAGGACATCACCGCAAACTTGTAGTGTCCATAACGTGTTCTAAACGCAGTCTTAGGGATGTCATCCTTCTTCACCCTTATCTGATGGTAACCGGCTCTAAAATCAATCTTGGAAAACACTCCAGCTCCTTGCAGTTGGTCCATCAAGTCATCTATCCTTGGCAGCGAGTATTTATTCTTCACAGTCACTTTATTCAACTAACAGTAATCTATACACAGTCACATTCCTCCATCCTTCTTCTTCACCAGTAAAACTGGCGCTCCCCACGGTGATACACTCGGTCAAATGAACCTCTTGTTCAGAAGCTCTTCCAACTGAACCTTTAACTCAGCTAGCTCTTTTGGAGCCATCCTATACGATGCAACCAACACTGGTCCGGCTCTCGGCACCAATTCAATCGCAAACTCAATCTCTCTTTGAGGAGGGAACTCAGGAATGTCTTCCGGAAATACCTCCGGAAAATCCCTAACTACCGGGATCTGATATAAGCCTTGGGTATCACCCGAAGCATTAGCAATTAACAAGATGTAACATTGACACTCTTCCCCACTATAGTGCACCACAATAGAGTTCAGGTAATATCCAGCGATTATCACTGCTCCACTCTCTCCTTCCGACATAAATCGAATTATCTGTTCAAAGCAATCCAACAAAACTCGATTTCTCAACAACCAATCAATCCCCAAAATCATCTCCAACCCAACCATAGGTTAACAGACCAAATCATGTACAAAATCTCTACCCTCAAGCTTGAAACCTACTTGTCTACAACTTGATCTAGTCATAACTGTCTGATGCGGAGTATGTACATGCAGATCAAAAGGTAACTTTGACACTTTCAAGCCTAACTCCTCTACTTTAGCAAACGAAATAAACGAATGCTATTCTCCAGTATCATATAATGCAATTAAAGTCTTATCACCAAATAAACAATTACCTCTCACCAACGGATCCGCCTTGGAAGCATCCTTGGCATTCACAGCAAAGACTCACCCTTGGTGCTGACTCTAACCCGTATTCAGGTTCTTTCCACAAGTGCAATCCCTCGCGATATGACGAGGCAATCCACAGTTGAAGCACCCACTCTGACTTTCTCTTCCCTTGCCATGTTAAAACTGATCATGAGTGCTCTTCCAGAAACCTCCTTGACCTTGATGCGTATATCCTCCTCTCTTAAAGCTCTGACACTCAGATGGTAATACTTGCCACGTCCTTTGCTACTGCTTTCTCCATGAGTATCCTTGGATGTAGCCACTATCTTGGTATATTCTTCCACCACCCTTGCTTTATTCACCAAGTCAGAGAAGACACGGATCTCCATAGGGGCTACAGCAGTCATAATGCTATCCTTCAAACCCCTCTGGTACTTAATGCACCTCCAACTCTCGAAAGTCTCTGGGTCACCCTGACACACCCGAGAAACCTACAAAGCTCTTCGAACTTGTTGGTGTACTCTGTCACAGACATGGAACCTTGCTTCATCTGCATTAGCTCCAACTCCTTCGCTTCCCTTGCAGACTCAGGAAAGTACTTTTTTGTAAAAAGCCGTTCGGAACACATCCCACGGAACATCAGCGTTCTGTAGCTATAGCAAGCGACACTCTGCTTGCCACCAGGACTGGGCCTCTCCCACAAGCTGATAAGCGGTAAACTCCACATACTGATTGTATGGAACATGCTGCACCTGTAAAGCACGCTCCATGGACTGGAACCAGTGGTCCGCTTCTGTAGGATTAGTTAATCCTCGGAATGTTTGCGGATGAACCATGAGGAAGGTTGCCAAAGTCATCGGAATGCCTCCCATGTTATCTCTGTTTCCTTCAACGTTAGCATGAGCATTCCCTTTGCTGTTCACATTTTTGTTGCCATTCCCTTTTTTGTTGCCGTTCCCAGCCGGTTGACCTAACCTCTGCACAGCTTACAGAGTCGCAGCAGCATTTGCCTCCATAGTATTGGCCAGATTAACCATCACCGCCATGAATTCGGCATGGTTGTCCGCCGGTTGCTTGTTCCTACTCTCACATGAATGTGCTCGACCTCGTCCGTGAGTGGCCATTAGGGTTCCTGTCTTCACCAAACAATCGATATCAAGGTGATAAGTCTCAATATCAAAAGTCTAGTGCTTCAATTTATCCAAAACAGGCACTCACAAACAAGCATGCTATATATATCAACCAGATAACCTAATAGCATCAAAGAAAAGACACACAGAGTATGCAATGAAGCAAAATGGTCCATCCCTCAGGCTCACAAGGACGAACAGTTCTGATACCACTAAATGTAACACCATAATTAACCAAAGCCTTACCTCGCGTCGTAAAGTAAAGGTTAATCAAAGGTTACGACAATTTTAAGCTTATTATACATATATTATATAGAACGAATTGATGATATCTAGAAGCCCGATGAAGAATATAGCTCAAAAATAGGATTTGAAAAGAGCAAAACGTACTAGCGAAGCTACTAACTTAAAGCACATGAGACAGACGTGATATAACAAAATATAGTAGTATAATATAATAAGAATCTAGCCACGGCTCGCGGAGTTTAAGCCAGCTAGCCATATATAGACCATATGTGAAACCAGACAGTAAAACAACTTATACAATTTTTGTTCTCTCAAATACAAGCCTCTAGGCAAAACAAAACACAAAAGTGAGAGACTTATACATAATAAATCAAAAGACTCCAAAAGAATGTTCAGATCCTCCGCTCCTGTCACCAATTAGACAACTCACCGAGGTGGGTTGCGACCTGCATCTGAAAAACACAACAGAAATATGGTATGAGAATCGAAGGTTCTTAGTATGGTAATAGTGCCCAGTGATGTAGGATATAAGACCCCGGGACACCAAAGGCAATCCAAGACTCCATATCCATCACAAGAATTCAAGCTTAAAGCATTCTAAACCAAATAAGCACAATATGTAGAACCTTAACAAAACTTAAGCCGTAGCACCATAAAAGGGTAATCTATCTTAGGGAATTTCTACTCTAATCAAACACAGCTATCCCACAGCCTTCACCAACCGATCCGCCATGCGATCTCATCGCCACCGCCTTTCGAACCTCCTCAATCCTAGTAAAAGCACAAGTGTATACAATACAAGTAAAACACAAGTAGAAGCATATATAGCAATTAATACAAATAGCTATTAGACATGTTATACAGATAGGGAAAACAATATCAAGTCGGCAAAGCATACAAACAGGTAGAAAATGCATATGATGAATACCTGCCCTACTGGCTGTGATATCACATTGTCGGTTCAACTACCAACCCGACACATCTCCATGGAGATGTTGCCCTTCGGTTTCATGGTGTGGGAACCCCCGAGATATATAGTGCTCAGATCACTGTCCAGGATTTTGCGACTGCATGCTCTGATGATCCGAAGTGATGCGAGCGGGATCTATTGCCTCCGACCTCAGATCTAAGCGCAAGCGGGACGAACCACTGCCCTTACGCCACTGCCGCTACCTCGATATGCGGGATCCAACCTCGGCCCCTGCCGGGCGCATAGCGTCTCATAATTTCAATGAAAAAGTGGTACAGTGGTTTTCAAAATATTTTTAGTACAAGATGGATCCATCACTTCATTCAGAGTCCTAGACTCTTTTCAACCACGGTTCATTCACATTTTAGTTCCTTGATATCGCATCTCATTCATCACAAGTCCTCAAACCTTCCCCAGTACAACAGAAACCTAGTACTCCATTTGCTAACTTTTTCCCAAATAATAGTATCTAAAACCCTTGAACCATTTCCCATGTTTGAGCACTCAAGAATATGCCCAAAAGTCTTTAAAATGTGTATAGAATCTTACAACCTCGTCGAGAAAGTGAAATAATTGAAAACAAAGCAAAGTTTAAGAAGCAGGGAGTGTGCGTCCGCACAGGGGTGTGCGTGCGCTCACCTAGGAAAATTTTTGAAAGTGTGCGTATGCACAGGGGTGTGCATACGCACAGGTACCAAAGCTTTCAAAAGCTATTCACTCGCACAACCTGTGCCAGTGCCCCCAACAGACTGGCCTTCCCAACGTGTGCGTGCGCATAGGTCTGTGCGTACGAACAAGTTGCAACTTCCCATTGGTATGCGCGCGCACAAGCCGTGCCAGCACTGCAAGCAGATTGCCTGCCTCTGCGTGTGTGGAAGCACAGGTCCGTATGTGCGCACAGGTCACAATTTTCGCAGAGTGTGCGTGCGCACATACTAGAAAACTCAGAATTCTGTAACTTTGCAGAATTCAAATTTTCAACACCAACTTTGAATGATCATAACTTCCTCCAAAAAATTCCAAATTTGGCAAACTTTATATCAATTTAAAGGGTTTTCAAAGATCTTTAATTCTAAGCAAATTCCAACCAATTTTGAAATTTGAGGCAAAAGTTATTATCAGACAAAGTTCACCAAAATTCAACTTTTTTCCAAAATCTCGATTTCTACAATTCCTTTATGAATATAACCAAAACCAAACCAAACCATTCCAAACTCCACTTTTCATCAAAATCAACCCTCTATATCATACTACACCAAAATTACCACATTTTCCTTCACCCTTCCTCATCCACACATCAACATCAACATATCTCATATATCAAACTTCATTAACAATTTTCCAACTACATTACCAATCGATCAACACCAATATCACATTTATCAACATAATCCACTACTCAACTTCACAAGTCATTCATCCTCATCATATCACTATTAATCATCAATATCAACTTAAAAATCATCATTTCATCAAATACCATCATACAATAACATCCAGCAACTCATCAACCATTCAAATTGAATCTTATCCTATGGGTCACTAGCCTAAGTGTCCATGAATATTATATGTACATAGAGGAAATCGAAATCATACCTTGGCTGATTCCCAATATGAACCAAATAAGCTTTCAACCACAATCCAACCACCAATGTAGCTCCAACAAGCATCAAACTGACAATAATCAAGCTATATACATATGAATCACCACAAAATCAACCTAGGGCTCAACATAAATCAAAAGTTCACAAGAGTTCAAAGCTTCTTACCTTTTTCACATATTTGGATTTCAAAACCCAAAGCTAAGCAAGGATTAAAGTGAACCTAAACACCAAGAATCACAAAAACTCACTTAATTCCAAGTCCTAGATACCCGAAATTTTGAAGAGAAGAACTGGGAGAATTTTGAGCTTACCTCTAGAGTTTCTTGGATGGATTTTGTAGAGCTCTTCACAAGGAACGTGTAACCGCTGACGGCACGCAAATCGGAGCTCTGAGCTTGGGAAGATTGAGGTGAATAGGGTTTCCTTCTTCTTCTCCTCCCTTTCTCAATTTCTGAAGTGTGTGTGTGTTTATGAGGTTAGGGTTCATTAAGTGAACCTTTATATATGTTGGACTTGGGCCCGGTTCAATGATGAGCGGATAATTTGTACGCTTTTTGGCATTGTTTTTAGTATGTTTTTGGTAGTTTTAGTTGAGTTTTTATTATATTTTTATTAGTTTTTAGTTAAAATTCACTTTTCTGGACTTTACTATGAGTTTGTGTGTTTTTCTGTGATTTCAGGTATTTTCTGGCTGAAATTGAGGGATCTGAGCAAAAATCTGATCCAGAGACTCAAAAGGACTGCAGATGCTGTTAGATTCTGACCTCCCTGCACTCGAAGTGGATTTTCTGGAGCTACAGAAGCCCAATTGACGCGCTCTCAACGGCGTTGGAAAGTAGACATCCTGGGCTTTCCAGCAATATATAATAGTCCATACTTTGCCCAAGATTTGATGGCCCAAACCGGCGTTCAAAGTCACCTACAGAAATTCCAGCGTTAAACGCCGGAACTGGCACCTAATTGGGAGTTAAACGCCCAAACTGGCATAAAAGCTGGCGTTTAACTCCAAGAAGAGTCTCTACACGAAAATGCTTCATTGCTCAGCCCAAGCACACACCAAGTGGGCCCGGAAGTGGATTTTTATGTCATTTACTCATCTCTGTACACCCTAGGCTACTAGTTCTCTATATATAGGACCTTTTACTATTGTATTTTTCATCTTGGGACATCTAGTTCTTAGATCATTGGGAGGCTGGCCATTCGGCCATGCCTAGACCTTATGCTTATGTATTTTCAACGGTGGAGTTTCTACACACCATAGATTAAGGTGTGGAGCTCTGCTGTACCTCGAGTATTAATGCAATTACTATTGTTCTTCCATTCAATTCCACTTGTTCTTTGTCCAAGATATCACTTGTTCTTCAACTTGATGAAGGTGATGATTGACGCCCATCACCATTCTCACCCATGAACAAGGTGACTGACAACCATTCTTGTTCTACAAGCAACCAAGGCTCTAGTGAATATCTCTTGGATTCTTTAATCGGAATCTTCGTGGTATAGGCAGGACTTGATGGCGGCATTCAAGAGAATCCGGAAGGTCTAAACCTTGTCTGTGGTATTCTGAGTAGGATTCAATGATTGAATGACTGTGACGTGCTTCAAACCCTAAGGGCGGGGCGTTAGTGACAGACGCAAAAGAATCACTGGATTCTATTCCGCGCCTGATTGAGAACCGACAGATGAATTCCGCTATGCTGTGACCAGAGCATATGCAATCGCTTTCACTGAGAGGATGGGAGGTAGCCACTGACAATGGTGAAACCCTACACGAGCTTGCCATGGAAAGGAGTAAGAAGGATTGGATGAAGACTGTAGGAAAGCAGAGAGACGGAAGGGAAGGCATCTTCATACGCTTATCTGAAGTTCCTACCAATGAATTACATAAGTACCTCTATCTTTATCTTTATGCTTTATGCGTTTATTACCTACACCCATTTGAGTCTGCCTGACTGAGATTTACAAGGTGACCATAGCTTGCTTCATACCAACAATCTCCGTGGGATCGACCCTTACTCACGTAAGGTATTACTTGGACGACCCAGTGCACTTGCTGGTTAGTTGTGTGAAGTTGTAGTGATCACAATTTCGCGCACCATTCAACCCGTTAGCATTTTAAGTTCGTTTGCCCAACTTCGAGCCAAACCTTTAAAATTAACGCCCAATTTTCCATTTCTACTATTTTTCTAAGGTTTTTGACTGTCTCTACTTTTTTCTCGCGCAGCACTGGGCAGAGTTGAACCGGTTCAACTGTTGGTTTGCGGTTTTTCACAGTTTTTCGTAGAAAACACATTTTCTAACTCAAAAAGACCCTCTGAGTCCAAAAAGAATGTTTAAAACCTCAAATTCTCACTCTAACCTTTCGGACTCAAATTTAGCGATTTAACCACTTAATTAACCGGTTTGATTAATTGCGGTTCTTACACATTCCTGAAGTGCTGAAGGCTAGTTTGAGAGGCTATATTAAGAGCATGTCAACACATATGAAGAAAGCCAACTTAGAATAGGAAAACACACATTAGGAGTTGGAGTAGTATAGATTAGGAAATTCTCTCTTAGGTTTAATTAGGATTTGTAGCATTTTATACTTCAAGTTTGATTTTAGATTCTTGCAATTTTCATTGTAAGTATTTCTTTAATTGTCTCTTTTAATTACTACACTTGTTCTACACTTTCTTATATTTTTATTTCTCTTGCCAATTTATATAGTTTTGCAATTTTAGATTCCTAGTTGTTGAATTTGATGTTTGATGGCTTTTATATGTTTGTTTGAGTTGCTTTTATTGATTTTGATCATTTATGGTTCATAGCTTTCATCAATTTACCAACTTTGCCATGTTTTATGTTTATGCCCACTATGTGTTAGATGAAATACCAATTTTGATTATGGGGTAAATTTCACCCCTTGGCTTGGGGAAAATGAGTATATGAATTATTAGAGCCGTAATGTCCAACATTTAGTAATAATTCTTGGGTTGTTAGTTGTTATTGTTTCCACTAACGCTAGCTTTTTACCAATTAATTTGGTAAGTTAACTAGGATTTGTGGATTAATAACAATTATGCCCACTTGATTTATCTTTCGATGTTAAGGGTTGACTTAGTAAGATTAATCCATCATAATTATCATAGTTGTGGTTATGGTAAGGAAGGGATTCCATAACTCATCCTAAGTCAAGGTTTCATTTATATTTTGAATTATATTTTCATCATTTTATAGTCTTACTTGTCTATATTACATACTTAGTTTCCTTATTCCTTTATTACTTCATTAATTACAATTTTGGCTTGTTCTTTTATCTCTTTATTATTTGCTTCCTTATTGTTAACAACACCCTTTGCTTTCTCACAACCAAAATTGTATGCACTTGTTGTCACTAGTTCCTAGGAAGAACAACCCGAGAGTCTAAATAATTTCAGTTAATATTTGCTTTGATTTGTGACATCTTTAGGATTATAATTTGATTGATGATCAATGGTTGGGTTTGGACTATACTTGCAACCTCAATCCTATCTTTAGTGTGAAAATTCAAACCTATGCTTTTGGTCGTTGTCACTTATATATTCTAAATCTGCTTTATTATTTTATGATGAGGTGACTATCAGATATGTATCCAATTCTCATCACAAAATTTTTGAGAATTAATCATGTGAAGAATCGGAGTGATACATACTACCCTCCTTACAAAAAGTTTCATCCTCAAAACTTCGGGTATACCTAAAGATTCATCTCCAAGGATCATATCTCAACTATCGTTCTTACCCTATGAACACTCCTACTACATGAAGCGGATCAATCCTAAAAGTATCCTTGGGTGATGATGCTACAATTAACCTTCCTTGCATGCTTTCCTTCTGTGTCGTCTGCTATCTATTCCTTCTCTAATATTGTGGTCATACTAAGTGGTCTTGAAATTTGCTGATTTCATTTTTCTTACACAAGGCCTTGAGGTTTCTTCTTCATGGAATTAAGTATACTTTGTATTCCTGTGGTTGATTGCTTAACGATTGATTTGAAACATTCATCTCCTTCGTATATTCTTCAACCTATTATTTCTTCTTCCTAACTTAACGGCGTACTGAATGATCTTTCTGCCGATTTCCAACACGATTTGACTGCATATTGAAGCCTTGTAGTTGTCGGGTCCACTTCGTTTTGGAAACTGGCATGGCTTCTAAATCTTCTGTGCACGTTTTATCACGGACATAATCCTAACTTAACTGCAAGAATTCCATCTTTGTTGCTACACAAGTGGCTGGTGTTGGGTTCCTTAATGAAATTTCTTCAAAGAAAATTTAGCACTTTCTCGTGTCTAGGTGCATCATACTTATAATGAGTATCTCTGCAAAGTAGGTGCATTACTAACAGTAAGCATTAGACTATTAAAGTTCTTCTTTTTCTTCTTAAATGAATCTTCAAATCCCGAAGCTTGATCATAACGAACAGTAATAGACGAGCCTTCAAGAGTTCAATTATCCTATGAAGAATCGGGGAGTTACACTAAGTCTAAGAAAAGGACACTCGTACATGAAGATAAAGTGTGGGTCCGAATTGTTAAGTTATAGATAAAAAATCCCTTCCTCAGGATCAAGGAAAACTAAAACATAGTTCTTCTCATCTTCTCTATTGCTTTAAATCATATGATGGAGCCTAAATTTCTCTAAAGTTTCCCTCTCCATTACAGAAATAGCCCTTAATACAGTAATATCTACCTAATCCAACCCCTTAGGAATTCTAGAAGGCATTGTGTTAACTACAAAATGAGATATAGGAGTTGGTACACCTACAAAAGAAAAACAATTAACTCAACATGTGCAAAAGTACAAGAAGTCGATCACAACAAAAAAGAAGTCAAGATCGTCTTTAAGAAGTATAATCAAACAACTTTCGCGATCCTTAAGGATGGAAAAGGCCAGGGAAATGGCTGAATTCACATATTTACTAGTGGCATTGTCATCAAGGGTGACAATAATGCCACTCAGCGGCAAGGTAAGCCCTAAGATAATGCATTGTAACAAAGTTCAACCATGCACACTAATAAAGTTCAACCAAATGATATCATCTTGTTAAAAACAACATTTTCAATCACAAGTACTTCCAAAGACAGCATTCTCAGAAACAACATTTCTAGAAATTCGAAGACAATCTTTTGAAATAAAATTTCGCAACAAAGTAATCACCAATATTTAAGAAAGCCATAAAAATACAAGAAGTAAGAACTAATATGTATAAAGAGAGAAAAGAAGGGAAAAACACCAACCTTAAAGAGGAAGAAGCAAGAAGGCAAGGAATATGTCTTGAAATAGAAGGACAAAGTTGAAACACTAACAGAGAAGAAAAAGAAGAGTTTTTGTGTGAATGTAAAGAAAGAAAAGAGAAAAAGCGAAAGGCTAGATATATATATAGCCATTAATTAGTAGTGGTAAAAAGTAATATCTTGTTTAAATGATGCACAAAATTACAAAAAAAAAAACTCAAAAGGTACACGAATAGATACAAAAAAATGAAGCGAACAGTCTAATTGAGTCATGTCATGTTGTCCGATGACATTTGATTCAAATCATGTGGAGAATGTTGACTTACTTAAGTAAAAAGTGCTGCACCTGTATGACTTCTCAACTAACTCATTTGCAAAAAGCAATAGCTCGACATATTTCCTTGCTCAAGATTCGACTTCAATGACTCACCTATGAGTAGCAAAAACTGTTCATAACATGGCCCAAAAACTATAGCCCAAATAAACAAATCCAATTTCACAAAGGACCCATTGAAGCCCAACAACCAAACTAGTCCACGAAGCCATACGGGTTAACCTGTCCGATGTACTCGAGGTACGGATGTTGTATCCCGTGTCCGACCCGACTTGCATGACAAGTTAGACCTTGTTATCCACTACTACAGATATTATCCACAGCTTAGCCAGTACCCCAACGTGGGATCACTTCCCAAATACTGAGAAAGAAACTACCGACTACAACAAACGGAGAGGCCGAGGAGTGATGGCCAAGTTACCACCTACTTCTATAAATACCTCATCAAATTTAGATATTTCTCAATCCCGATTCACATAAGCTTACTTTAAACATTTTTTAATTTAAGCATCGGAGTGTCTTGAAGGTACCCCCACTACCGTCTAGGCGAGGACATTGGACAATTCACCTTCCAGATGAACAAGTCGAAACCTTCACCCCTATGATGCATGGATACTGACATGGACACGGAACACGACACAACACGGGACATGCCGACACACGAATTAACATCTTATAAGACACAGGGACACGCATATATATATATATATATATATATATATATATATATATATAAAATATTTTTTAGATAAATCGTAATAATATTTTGATATTTTATTGATATTAAAACTTAAATTAGTTTTTAATATTTTATTTTAATTATATAAAGTATTTAACATATTTTTTAATAAATAAAAATATATACTATTTCTAAATCTATTTCAAAAATACATGTAAAGAATAAGGTTGGACACGCTGACACATGATGATATTTAGGTGTGTCTAAATATGTCCCACAAATAAATTTTTATTTTTTATTAAGACACAATTAGACACTATAAACACGTGTCGAACGAGTGTCGATAAATATCGTATCTAAAATATGTCTAACAAGCAAACACAATGACTTAGCAAAATATCCGTACTTCATAAATTACCTAAAAAAAATCCAAATCTCACGTCTAAACCCAAATTTACCTTGGTTTTAGTTATTACCTCAGAATAATTTTCTTCTGAGATTCTTCGTAATATCAAGCACATCGCGTAAACAATACAACACACGAACATAAAATTAATTAGGTAACAAGTACTTTGCTCTTCTAACTAATGATTTCATTTCAAGTCCAAATAAAGAATGAAAAATAAACTCTTACCGGAAGATTTTAATCCCATTGACAGAACCCGAAGTCGTGCGAAGTTAATGGATTCCTAATAACAAGATCTGGATCCAGCTGGTTCAATTTTTTTTTTAAAAAAAACAAAACACGTCATAGGTTTAGATAGTTTATCGTTTTATTCCTAGATTTGAAATAATATTTATCTTCCGAGAAATTTATCTTATATTTATCGTAATGTGTCTATTTTAATTCATCCCTCAAAGCTATTGACTAGCTAAGAAGTGAGGACCTTACACTCGCACCCAATTTGGATTATTATAAAAGGATTATTATAAAAGTTTGACTTCGGGGAAACATCCATTTATATAAGTAGCCAGAAAATATCACGTTTTTATTATGTCTCAGAAAGTCGTTCCTTTAGTTTCACATTCATATTCAAGTCTCCTTCATCGATGCCGGGGAAAAAATATCCATATTTTCCGCGTGTGAAAATTACCCCATTGGTTCCGTGATTTGATTTTGGTCTTCCCTCTTTTTTTAATCAAATAATCCGCTATCTTGCTCTATTATAACTTATAAGTTTGTCTTCATTGACATTTTGATTTACTCTTCTCTTTATTTTGCTTTCTTCTTCTTCGAGAGTCAAGTAATCACCAAAAGAAAAAAAAAAGGCCTGTTTTGCTTGTTTCAGCTTGACATGGATTTGCAAATAACAAAGGAAACAGAGTCATCAGACACTAAAGATTCTACTTATGACAGAGAAGCTGAGATAAAAGAATTTGATGAATCAAAATCAGGAGTTAAAGGTCTGGTGGATTCCGGAGTGAAGAAAGTTCCACGAATGTTCCATTGCGGTGAACGACTATCGGTAGCCGGCGTCGAAAACTCGGCAAGCGACTCAAGATTAAGCGTTCCCATTATAGACCTCAGAGGACCGCAAAAAGAAACAGTTACTGCAATTCAAAGCGCATGCCGCGAGTGGGGGTTCTTCCAGGTAATCAACCATGGGATTCCTGCCAGTGTTTTGGATGAGATGATTGATGGAATCCGTAGGTTTCATGAACAAGACACTGATGTAAGGAAGCAATTTTACGGCAGAGATACTACGAAGAAAGTTATGTATTACTCCAATACAAGCCTCTACAGGGACAAATTTGCCAATTGGAGAGATACTGTTGGGTTCTCCATGGCTCCTGATATACCTAAAGCGGAAGAATTGCCTGCTGTATGCAGGTAATGACTATAAATCTATAATTGGGTAATACCGTGGTTTTCAGTTTTTGCTTGGATAGTTTATCTAGTTTTGATATGGTGACCCTTAACTATTCAAAATAAAAATTTGAAGTTACCAACGCACTTAGATTTTAGCTGAGAATGAATCTGAGATTATTTGTTAAGATGTTAGTCTTTGTTTGAGTGTTATTAATTTTTTTTTTTTTTTTTTGGTGACAAGGGTATAAATTTTTAATAATAAAAATAAAATATTAAAAAAATAAAAAAATTTTAAAAAGTTATAATTTATATTTTTTTAAATATTTTATACATAATAAATAAATAAATATTTTTATATTATATTCAAACATAATTAAAAAAATTATATAAAATATTTAAATATAAAATTATTTTTATTTTTTAAAAAAATATTTTAAAAAAAAGATAATTAATTTTTTTTTTAAAGTTCACTCAAACAAGTCTTTAATATAGTAGAACTGAGAATTTATCAAATTAAGCTGAAATAAAATGAAATGATTTAATGTATAAATTCATCAAATCCTTTACTTTTGATAGAATTTGATTAGTTAAAAACTTAAAATGTTATTTTTACCCCTTAGTATTATTAATATAAAAGAGAAGATTTAAAAAAGAGAATGAGTGGAGGACTGGAGGTGGTCTAGCAAAAGTCTAACGTACTGTAATTTGTGGTAATAAAAAACTATGTAATAAAAAGGATAACAATAAAAATTAAGTTATTATATCTAGTTGTAAATCAAATTAATTTAAATCTTATATAATTAATTTTAAATAAAATAATTGGTTTCCAATATAATTTATTTTAAATTAAATTCTAAAGATACTTTATTCCGAATACGCTCTATAGGTTTTACTACATTTATTAAAAAAAACTTCAAAAATTTTTATTTAAGATATTTATTACCGAAACTCATATATTTAGAAACTTTAATTAATGTGTATTAGAAATACGATTTTACATATATTAATCACCGGGCATAACGTATAGGTTACTGGTATATACAAAGAATTCTTGTGTAACATATTATACTAAGCAAGCAACAAGAACTACCTTTATAGGCTTGTTATTCCCTCTCGCAAAAAATAATTCATTTTTGGAATATATCTGAATATAAAAAGGACAGCTATTTGTAGACAGGCATAAAAATTATTGCGAAATGATTGCACAGAAAGATTTCAATAATTAAAAGAATAAAATACAAGATCAGAACGAACCATTCTCACAATATTAAAAAAAAAGGATAAAGTCTGGTTTTTTATTTAATATTTAAAGATAAAATTGATAAAAATTAAAATTAAAAATATTTATAAATTTTTTAAAAAATATTAGAGGCAAAAGGTAGATTTAATCTTAAAAGAATCGTACACAATGCTATTCATGACTGTGATATTTAATAATAATTACTTTTTTATACTAAACAAATTATTAAAAAATTGTGAAATTTGAGGTCTTGCAGAAACATTTTGTTGGAATATTCAAAGAGAATAAAAGCATTGGGGTCTACAACTTTTGAGTTATTGTCGGAGGCTCTTGGCCTTAATCAAACTTACCTCAAAGAATTGGGTTGCTCTAAGGGAATTTTTATTCAAGGTCATTACTATCCAGCATGCCCCGAACCTGAACTTACTTTGGGCACTACTAAGCACACGGATGCTTGCTTCCTCACTATACTCCTTCAAGACCAACTTGGAGGCCTTCAAGTTCTTCATGAGAATCAATGGTTGAATGTTCCTCCTGTGCATGGAGCTCTTATTATAAACGTAGGAGATTTCCTGCAAGTGAGTATTTTCGCATTATCATCATCATCTATTGTCATTATTATTATTACTAATTATTATTGTTACTGTGATTGTTATTTTAGCTGTGATTTCAAGTGACTGTTGTTTTGTTATTTTAATAACTAAATAAACCAATTACAAAATATGTAAGAGTAGAAACAAGTTAGGCTAGATTCAGGCTTCATTCTTGTCTAGACTTATTTTTTGTTAGGTTAAGTCAGTCTAGATCAAACACAGTTTAGTCTATAGACCACTGACATGACAATAGACTACTAATAGGATACTTGGCCTTCTTTAACCCCTACAACTATGGTCGATCGTCACATGACTCTTTTCGTGTGTTTGCATGACCATATGACAGCCTAAACTGTACTATTTTAGTTCAAAAAGGTATATTGCATAATCAATAAGATTTATTATTTTTGTCATAGTCAACACAAAATTCTAAATCTTAGTTATATATTAAAATTTTAACTTTTAAACTTTAAATTCTAGTTGTATAAAAATAATATGTTAAACTAAAATATTAATTAATATTAATAAAAGGTGTTTCACTAGTCATTTCTCTAATTTAAATATAAAAAATGCTAGAAAGATAACAAAATATATTGTTTTTAACAAATAGTTTGTCAACAATATTTAAAATTACAAGTTAAAAGTATGTTATTAGATTGTTAGACTAAAAAAATTATAATAATAGCTAATAGTTAAAAATAATAAATTATACTAGTCCTTGAGCTTTTCTCTTTAAATATCACATAAATTGTAGTGTAAACATACACAAAGACTTGTTTGTAAATCATGCATATCGATCATTTATGTAAAGTTCGAATTGAGTCAAAAGAATTTATTACACGTCGACGATGGAGTTGTCAAAAATACAAAATTGCTTCTGTATTCTTTAAATAATTCTACTCTAATTTTTTAAATGTTTTAGAAAACATATAATAAAAAACAAAATAAAAATTTCTTATTATATTAATATGAATTTACTTAACTTATGCCTTAAGAGCATATGTTAAGAATATAATGATAAAAAATTTTAAAGTTTTTAATGTATTCAATACATTAAAAATGTAAAAAAAGTTTAATTTTTTTAATAACTTTTAGTCAAATATTTCTTTTTATAGTGTTTTTAAAATGTATTCTTAGGACATAAATTAGCAAATTCTATATAGTAATGTTTACAAATAGTTAAAGTACGATACCCAAGTTTTAGAACATTAAAGAGATATGTCAATCCCACACCCTTTGAGATTGTGGTCATCTATGAAACTAAAAATTAATCTCGCATAATGAAAAGAAAATTGAGAAGCTACAAATTTTGTGAATTAGAAGATTGATAACTTGATTGGGACAACAGAAAAAACAGTTCTAGCCTGAAAAAAAGACCTTAATCTCGAAGTTATTGCAACTGAAAATTATTATATAGCTAAAGATAAAAGAGCATCTAATAACTCTTTATGGAGATTGATGGGTGTTCACTTAAGCTATTCGAATAAAAAAAAGGCTTAAACAATTCGAAGTGATTTCATCAATTATTCAACAACTATCCAAAAATGTCATTGTTTTCGGAGACTTTAATACCATTGTGAAATAACAAGAGAAGATGGAAGGATGACTTAAATCATGGGCTATGATGTCTGATTTTACTAATTTTATTGATGAAAATAGATTAATGAACTTTGGCATGGTAGGGATACTATTCACATGGTCAAATAAAAGAAAGGGTTCGAAGCATATGGCCAGGAGATTGGACAGAATGTTCGCTTTAGGGGACTAGTTGAATATCTATCCTACAACTTCAGTGATTAGATTTTTAGAAAATAGGTCGGATCATGTGCCACTCCTTTTGGATACTAGTCCTCAAATGGAGATGTCCAAGAAAAGATTCAAATTCTAAAAGTATTGGTGTAGAATGGAAGAAATAAAGAATATTATCACTGCTCTCCAGGGTTCAAGGTTTGAGGGTTTAACAATGTTTATTTTTGCGTAAAAAATGAAAATGTGTCGTCGTCTTAGTTCTTTGGCAATAGTCATCTAAATTCAATTCTAAAAAGAAGATTGAGAACCTCCTTAATAGGATTGAGGCAGCAAAATTTATTATTTTTAGCAAATAATTTGTCAGCAATATTAAACCTTACGAGTTAAAAATTTGTTATTAGATTGTTAGACTAAAAGAATTGTAATAATAGCTAAAATTACTAGTTAAAAATAATAAATTATGCTAGTCTTTGAGATTTTCTCTTTAAATATCACACAAATTATAATGTAAGCATATACAGAGACTTGTTTATAAGTTATGCATATCATTGATAATTTGTGTGAAGTTTGAATTGAGTCAAAAGAATTTATTATACGTGGACGATGGAGTTGTCAAAAATACAAAATTACTTCTCTCTTCTTTAAATAACTCTACTCTAGTTTTGTAAATGTTTTAGAAAACATCTAATAAGAAAACAAAATATAAATTGCTTATTATATTAATATGAATTTACTTAACTTATGCCTTAAGAGCATATGTTAAAAATATAATAATAAAAAGCTTTAAAGTTTTTAATGTATTCTATATATTAAAAATGTAAATAAAGTTAATTTTTTAATAACTTTTAGTCAAATATTTCTTTTTATAGTA
Source organism: Arachis stenosperma (assembly GCF_014773155.1). Taxonomy (NCBI): domain Eukaryota; kingdom Viridiplantae; phylum Streptophyta; class Magnoliopsida; order Fabales; family Fabaceae; genus Arachis; species Arachis stenosperma. The sequence goes on along the minus strand of NC_080380.1, from coordinate 75,185,938 downwards.
CTTTTAAAATGTATCCTTAAGACATAAATTAGCAAATTCTATATAATAATAGTTTACAAATTGTTAAAATACAATACCTAAGTTTGAAAACTTTAAAGAGATATGTCAATCCTACTCTCTTGAGATTGTGTTCATCTATGAAATTAAAAACTAATTTTGCATAGTGAAAAGAAAATTGAGAAGCTGTAAATTTGTGAATTGGAAGATTAATAACCTGATTGGGACATGGGAGAAACGCTTCTAGCCTGAAAGAAGACCTTAATCTTGAAGTTATTGCAGCTGAAAATTATTATATGGCTACAAAGGTAAACGATGCATCTAATAACTCTTTATGGGGATTAATGGTGTTCATTTAAGCTATTCGGATAATGAAAGGTTTAAACAATTTGAAGAGATTTCAAGAATTATTCAACAACTACCCAAAATATCATTATTTTCAGAGACTTTAATGCCATTGTGAATCAACAAGAGAAGATGGGAGGACAACTTAAATCATGGGCTGTGATGTCTGATTTTACTAATTTTATTGATGAAAATGGATTAATGGACTTCAGCATTGTAAGGAGACCATTCATATGGTCATATAAAAGAATGGGCGGGTTCGAAGCATATTGACGATTGGGTAGAATGCTCGCTTTAGGGGGATAGTTGAATATCTATCCTACTACTTCATTGATTAAATTTTTGAAAAATGAGTCTGAGCATATGTCAATCCTCTTGGATACTAGTCCTCAAATGGAGAAGTCCAAGAAAAAATTCAAGTTCCAAAAGCATTTATGTAGAATGGAGGAAATAAGGAATATTATCACTGCTTCCTGGGTTCAAGGTTTGAAGGTTCAACAATGTTTATTCTTGCATAGAAAATGAGGATGGGTCATCATCAATTAGTTCTTTGGCAATAGTCATCCAAATTCAATTCTAAAAAGGAGATTGAGAACCTCCTTAATAAGATTGAGGCTCTCAGAGAATCAGGCATTAATGGAAGAGATAAACTAAATGAGTCGGAAAAGGAACTTAAAGTAGCTTATTCCAGAGAAGAGAGCTATTGGAAAGACAAAAACACTAAATTCTTCCATCAACCCTACCAATTACGGACTTGGAAAAATAAAATTTGAAAATTGAAAAAAAATGATGGAAGTTATACCACCACTCATGGCGAGATTGCTATGGTTGTTGAGGACACTACAAGAAAACGTTGAGTACTGTCAGATTTACCGGCAGAATAATGAAAATAATCCGCAGGTAAATTGATTACCATCGAATTTTGCATCAGATTGTATTCGACGGTATAAACCTCTCTGGTAAATATTTATCGGCAAATTTTTTTTCGGTGGTAACTTGTGGCGAAATTACTAGCAGAACACAAGGTTTAGGTAATAGCCATCTGATGCCGGTGATCGTCAAAATTTTTTCGACGGTAAATGTGGCTCCAAATGTTGAAACTTTGTGCTTGATTACCATTGGATTTATCCCTCGGAAAATCCAATGGTAGCTCTAATTTTTTTTATTTTTTTTAAGAAAACCTTGAAACGTCGTTATCGTTGGAAAATTTTTTATGGTAAATTTGACTGAAACAACAATTTTTTTGTAATTTTGTTTTTCAATCTATAATGGACCACGAAAATTAATAATTGATAGTCAATTCCTAGTAATTAAAGTATAAATTAGTAATTTATCTGAAAAAAAGTGATTTATACATTATCTAAAAGATCAAACATACAGTATAAAAATATGAATGAAATAAAGAAATACATAAGATAGAACTAAGGCTAGCGCTAACATGCGTTGTAATTATATGATCTGACTAAAATAAGGTTTAAGTATAGAACAAGCTAGTTAAACTATATTTAGGATAACCTTATTTAGATTCATCATCTTCTTCCTCTGGCTCATTATCCTCCTTTTCTAAGGTAATTTTCTGATCATCGAACTCATCTTTTTCTTCTTCGTCTCCATCGACCCCCTCTTCTTAAAGATCATCGTCCTCTAGTGATAGTGTGTCGTCATCTACCTGGCCAATGATATCATCATCCATAATAGCCGACCTAAGGCTGATCGGATCACCGATGTCAACCACCTTTTTCGAAGGAGTTAGGTCATAAACTTGGTAAGGTTGTTGACCCTCTGCCCATTATACTTGATGTGACCTCTTGGCTTAGTCTTAACCACAACATCCCAATTAGACTTGCATGACCCCGCATAAGGCAAATAGTATACCTGTCGTGCATTTTAAGGTAGAATAAAAGGTCTTAATGCTTATATTTTCTGGTTACATTTACTTCAGTAATATTGTACTCCTTATGTGTTCATGTTTTGCATTGCGAACTTCGATCATACCATTCACATTTAAACACACACATCTTGTATGTAGTACGACAAAAAAACTCTAATTAAATTATATGGTGCAACACACCACACCAATCAGCATGACCAATGCCTGCATCCCCACAAACTCAGACTCCGATATTATCTATTTTCTCTCCCATCAATTGTAAGAATGCAACTGATATCCATTAACACTATATATTAGGTAGCTTGTGCCCTTATTCATTGGGTCCCAAATGACCATTCATCTTCACTATAAATCTGTGTCAGCAGAACACACAATCCTAATAAGTCATCATGTGACAAAATAAAACACAGGTTTCTATTATAATTTTCCAAGAAAATATGTATGTGCATCATTGAATTTTCTGACATTTTGCAAAAATGTAACAATTTTGTGACACTGTAACTCATGCATCAGTTATGGAAATTGATGTTCATAATCCATATCTCAATTTATTCTCTAGCTATGCTTTTAAAGTCATGCACTCTACAGAGCTAAAGTCAACCTATAAACACTTCACTCTCAAAATAATCTAATGTGAAACGTCTAGAATTAACACCTAGTATTTCTCCAACAACCAAATTAATCCATAGAATTAAGAGCTATATAGTTATATATACTACAAATAAGCTAATCACAACTGTTTCTCAATCAGATAAGAATTACTAAGATTAAATTTAATCATAAAATAGTAGCGTGAGTCACATATTGAGACAATTACAATTCGGTATTAATAGTGTCTAATGAATAATTCAATTACTAGGTGGAGTAATAATTATTAAGATGGTACCTTTTGCTACCTAACTTTTCATAATATACCATCAGAAATCAATGCTGCCAGACCCCAAATCTCATCTGGTTCAAGCCACCGTTAGCGTTTATGAGGATATAGCCATTGGTCTTTGCATCTAGCCCTGATGAAAAAGAAAGAAAAAGGAAGAGTGAGAAGAGAGAAATCACAGAATAACCCACTACATAATACGAGATAAGAGGGTACTTGAGTCATACTCTTATGATTTCTTGGTAGTTCTATGCATTGAGTGAAATTGTCACTGTTGGGTTTAGACCAGATGTCCGACTCCTGAATGAAAATGCAAACTTTATAAATGAAAAAGAATAGACATCTCTAAACACAACATATACTACAGAGGGGATTTAAGACTTACTTCGACCATGGCAATCTCGCTACCAATTACTCCTGTGTCTACCATCTTTAGAGTTCGTTCAGCATCACTTTCTCCATCCCAATAACCATAATCAATGGAGCTTCGGTCCATTATTAATCTAGAAACAGAGCCAGATAGTTCCTGATAAAAGGGTAAAATAATTTGCTTAGTAATATAACTTATCCAAACACCACACCATCCTCAGATGGATAAAAATTGAAGTGATTTAAGGAGACTCAAATCAGATCATGAACTATCAACTATATAGTTCTTAATCCACCCTAGTGTGAGTTCTGCAACTCACTTATTAAAGATGGCAAACTAGTATGGTAGACACTGTATACAACATTGATGATAAAATAATCTGCAACAATTTAAAAAGTGAAGCATTTCTAATAAAGTAGCTACTATCCAAAACTAAAAATGTCCAATTTCTCTAATAGAAAGGATAATTCCACAAACAACCAAACAAAGTACAAACACCACAAAAATTAATCAAATAGAACATGTTCACCAAACATAGCGTCTTCGCTCGTCAACAAAAAAGTTGATTAAACAACTTTGCAATGCTCGGCCTTCGACACATTAAGAAATTATATATACTTTGCATCTTAAAACTTAAGATTCCTACAGAAAACTGAATCCCCCCAAAAAATAATATTAATAAATCATTCATCATGCTGGCCACTCCTAGAAAGGAAATAATCATGCCAAAAAAGGCAAGTAAATCCCTAAAAGTCAGGGGCAAAAAATAATTACTATTCACAATCCCAAACCTAACATGCAAAAACTCAAATTGCAAAGCTCTGTCTAAAATAAGAAGGGCGCTATCTCCACTAATTAAACCAAGAGGAATGCTCCAATTAATCAAAAAGGAAAACAACAAGCAACTCTAGCTAAGCCTAACTTTCATGAAACAAAAACAGCAGCAGAATAGGCTCTTAATAAAAGCAGGGATAAATAGGGAAACCATCTGGAATGTTGGAGAAGCTTTAGCTATATGCTGAATGATCAATATAAGGTGTACAAAGAGGGAGGTTATGTGCCCCTAGCAGGTGAGGATAAAAATCTTACCATTAGTGACATGGTGAGTTCCCATGGGGATGCATCTTGTTCAAAGGTGGTTCAGCAGCATCCTTCAAACACCTCATTTTTTATAAATTATATTATGCTTTCTACCTAGGTGGAGTAACAAATTGAATGAGAGATTAAAATAATGAAAGACTAGAGAAAATTCTGAAACAGAGTAATGCCAAATAAAATAGAGCATTAATGAGACCGAAACTTTCAAGATTTATCATTCAGTTTCCTTTGTATCAAACTATTCCTCTGATTTCCATAATTTGGTAAAAAAAATAAAAATCAAATTCAGAGAAAACTAATGCTCAAATATCTTTAAAAAAATATCAAATTCACACCAGATATTTTTTTCCTTAAAAAAAACAGTTCAGGAATCAACACAGATACTAAGAACTAAATGGAAGAAAACCCAAATTATTAAAAAAAAGTGTAGAAAAGAAATTCAAACTATATACCTGATCACTTCTATGTACTCAACAGGACTGATTTCTTAAGAAACAGAGATTCGAATTCAGCAGGTGAAATTTTGCAGCTGTAAAAATTGGATTTTGGCTTTGATTTCTTGGACCCTTTTATGAAAATATTTCATGGAAGATAAAAAGGAAAATACTTGAGAAGTTGGTAATGGATGTCAATTTATGGTTTGTGTGAGCGAGGGAGACAGAACTAACCTTCGAGCAGCACCACGAGCGGAATCGCGACAGAGAAGCGATTAGAACCGCAAGAGTGAGGGGTGAGCAGCACAACAACTAGAATGGTGAACTGGCAGGAATGGCGAGCTGGCTAACACAACGACGAACCTGGTTGCGATCATGAACGCGAAGGGTGGCGACAGTGAGATAGATGGCGGCGTAATGGTGGTTAGGGTTTTCTGGGTGCGATGAAGGGCAGTGATGAAGATGACGATGGAGATGGATGAATGACAAAGGCTGGGTTCGAGAAGATGAGGCTGAACGCTGAAGATGGATGAACGATGCCAAGGCTGGGTTCGAGAAGATTAGGCTGAACGCTGAAGATGGATGAACGACGCCAAGGCGAGAAGATGAAGCTGACGGCGCCTTAGCTTTTAGGGTTTGAAAGTGAATCTTTAGGGTTTCATTATTTTTAGTTAGTGTATTGTTATTATCATTTTTAGTTAAAAGTGAATTTGATAACAATGTTAAGTTAGTGTGTGTTGTTGTTATCATTTTTAGGATAAAAATTGATAACTTAGAATAAAAAAGGTTAAGTGTGGGAAAAATAGGCGGGAAACTAAGTTTTAAGGGAGGGAACTCTATCGGCACGTTTTTTTACGGTGCTAAAATAAATACAGTATAGCCACGCTTTTCAAGCGTGTCGGTTTCCCTCTATAGCCACGCTTTTTAAGCGTGATAAAAAAAGGGTGGCCAAATTTTTAATAAGTGGCCACCCCGTAAAAGCGTGCCGATTTCTTTCTATCGCCACGCTTTTCAAGCGTGTCAGTAAAAAAGCGTGGCCAATTTTCAAATAATGAGCAACCACGTAAAAGCGTGCCGATTTTCCTCTATGGCCATGCTTTTTAAGCGTGGCAGAAAAAAGCATGGCAAAATCACAAATCAGTGGCCACCCTTGCAAAAGTGTGCCGACAGGCCTTTTTTCTTGTAGTGTTGGGTACACAACCTAATAAACCAATAAAAACACAACTTAGGTACTGTGTACCCGAGATAAGGAGCAACTGAAAAAAAAAAAGTAGATCGACTACACTTAGGATATGGTACAACTACATAGTTGTACACATCCAGGATGTTGAGTACCCAGATAAGGCCAGAAAGTAATTTTGCCCAGTGTACTCCAGATATGGTTAGTTTGGTAGTTTATCCCAATGGAATTATAAGAAACTGTGAGAAAAGAATCATATTTGAGTGTAATTCACATGTGATATTACACACTTTCCATCTTGATTTTCTAGATGTGCTAAAAAATGTCATCTTGAGCAACATAGGGACAATAGGTTCTAAGGAGGTTGTGAGAGTTGCATATAGATTCCTATCAGCTCTACCAAATAGAGAGTTTCTTAACATGATAATTTGGGTCAAAGCTGATCAACATGTGAGCATAATGTTTGATATACATGTTTGGATAACGTCATAACATGTGATAGAGTGGTATGCTGTGCGATTCATAACCTAGGTGGTAGTTATGGGTCGTCCACTTAGATCCCACAAGCAGTCCCAGTAATGGAAATACCGATCACTTTGCCAAACCTTATGATCATGTCGAAGAAGACAAGAGTGAATTTGATTCAAATTACGTTGCTAAAACCAGGTCTCTAACAAGAGTGACTCTTCTAGGAGAGTTATTGTAGCCTCATATGTGGGGAAGTGTATTTATATTCCCATGGTGGTGGAATTGCTGCTATGCAACAAGAGCCATATATGGCTTGAGTCTATAAGGTCCTATCAGCGAAGTGTGTGTGGGGACCCAAGATGTGGATGGATGACCTACCTTATGAATCAACTGGTCACTCCTACCATGATACTGATCTCCCAGGTTGTCCATGACATCCCCAGGTGCACGTATAAGGTCATATAACTCGTCGAATGATACCCATTAGGGTGTGTTCAGGTCAAAATTAGTATGATCCCATTGTGACATGTCCCAATGCTGTTGTGCTGCTGTTGAGGAGGAATCGTATTGTTGTGCCCCTGAGGTGGACTCTGGCATGAACTCCATCGCAATGTCCGCCAAATGCCCAGCAAAGAAGCCAGATGATGGCATATCCTGCTATGTTGTCATTGGAGGATCCTTAAGGATATCCTCCTAGTATACATACTCAACATTCTTTCATATGACAATTGGCCATCCGTATGTGCATGCCTCCCTCGCTGATTCCAAACCTTCCGAATTGGTCTCTAAATATCATATCTGGCCTGCCTCCTTGCCTGTTGCTTGCAATCTGAAATATCCCGTGGAAGGTCTAAGACATTTCTCTGTCTCAAAATAGTCAGGAGGATGTCCACAGGCGGGACCGCAACTCTCGGATCAGCCAAGATGCCCTCCCAAGATAGAAACCTAACTCGACATGCTCCATGCCACCATTTTAAGTACTCCTGTGTCGGTTGAGGATTATGGAGATCGTCAATGATCACCATATGCTATTACTGGCCATGGGCTCTCTGATGATGAGGATTTATACCGGCTTAGAATTTTTCAATAGAAATTAAGTATTTCGTTGTAATTTCAAACTGGCAATAGATCCTCAGATCAAAGTTTAAAATAAAGAATTGTCACAATCCAAATCAAATAAATGGGAGTTTTAAGTCTCGGATCATTTTTCCTAAGAATTGCAATGAAGTGTGTAATTATTGGCTATGAGGGAATGGAGGTTGATAGCAATAGACAAGAAATGTAAATAGTAAGAAATTAAAGAAATAAATAATGACTAAATATTAAAAGCAATTAAACTCAAGGTAATTAATCAAGAGAAAGAAAAATTCAAATGCTAGAAACCTCTTGGTAAGGATTGAGAGTTAAGGTTACCTATCGTAGCCATTGACAACAAACATATGATGATTATGAAGAGTTAATCCTACTTTGTCAACCCTAACATTGAGGATAAGTCAAATAGGCATAATTGATCTCAATCCAAAAATTCTAGCCTACTCACTAATTAGCTTAGTGAAAGACTAGCGTTAGTGGAAACCAAATCAACTAACTACCCTAATATATCAATCAAGAATGGATATCAATGGCTCAAGGTCACCTAGGTCTTCAATTTCAAGCCAAGAGTATGGAAAACTACACTAAAACTAGGCCAAGCATTTTATCAAACACTTGGTGTGCATAAAAATAAAAGCATATAAAATTGCAATAATAATAAAATATAAAGCTACCAAATGCAAGAATATAATAATAACAACTCAATTAAATAACAATAAACAAAGAAACATCAAATTGCATTAATAGAAATCCAAATTCAACAATAGTGCATGAACATAAAAGTGATGAAATAAAGAAAATAACAAGTAAAACTAAGAGAGAAAAGATGTAATGACAAGAAATTGCAAAGAAAACTAAATTAAAGCAAGTATCAAAACATAAATCTTAGAAAAATTTAACTAATCTACCTTAAATTCTAAAGAGAAGAGAGAGCTCCTCTCTCTAGAAATTACCTAAAACATGTTTTAAACTAAACCTAATTACTCTTCCTTTGTTCCCTCTTGAATTAGACTTGAAATAGTTTTAGAAACGAGTTGGATTGGACTCTGGAAGCCCAAAAATCGCAGCCAACGTTTTGCATTTAATGAAGTCACGTGCCAGGACTTGTGCGTATGCACAGGTGTGTACGTACGCACACTCGTTGATTCTCTTCTCGTGCGTACGCACGTATCACTGTGCATACGCACACTTGTTGAAAAGCTCAAAACTTTATTTTTTCATGAATTCTCCACTTTTGCATGCTTTGTCCTCACTTCTTCAATCCATAATTGTCTTACAAGCCTGAAATCACTCAACAAATACATCAAAGCATCGAATGAGATTAAAATGAATAAAATTTAGCAATTATAAAGTCTAAAAAACAAATTTTTACTTTCAAGCACAATTTAAAAAAAATAATAAAACTGTTATTTCAATGAATAAATATAAAAAAAATCAATAAAATTCACTCAATTAAAATAAATAAATACCATAAAATGTGGATTCATCACTCTTCACAAGTCATAACACTTGCAGTGCACCTAAGGCCACCATGTATTGATATTGCCGCCCTAAGCCATCTTAAACAGAAACTTGTCCACATAGACCGGGTCTTCTGACTAGTACTGTTGACTCGCAAGCTGTCTCTTGACCTGTCCACATGATGATACTCTACAGGCTATCTCTTTATATGACCATTGGCACTACAGCTCTCCATGTACGAATCTCCCTAGCACTTATAATCTAGTCAAGATCCATGTGATGTTGCTGGGAATTATTGTAAGATGTCCATCGGAATTGAAAAAACATACAACCATCTAATCAGCCATGGAAGAGCCATATATGTAAGACATTAGAAAGCTAAGCGAATCGTACCTCATCAAGTCTGAAAGCATCCAACCTGTGTCACAATCGTAGTTAAATATTAGATAGGGCCCTCTATTTTATGAATATAATCATATAATCATATGACAACATTAGTTAGAAGAGAACATTAAAAAATGTTAGGATAACAACATTAATTAAGTATTCAGCAAAAAGAAAACTTCATCTAAATTTAAAAAATTAATTAATCATCTTCTAATATTCTCCTCTAACTAATTAAATAAGTATTTTATGAATATAATCATATAAGAACATTAATTAGTAATATCCTAATATAATTAAGTATTCAATAAAAAAAAACTTCATCAAATCTAAAAAAATAATTAATTATCTTTTAATGTTCTCTTTTAACTAATAGTCTTCTAGCTAATAAAATAATTTAATTAAAAAAAACTATTTTATGGATACAATCATATAACAACATTAATTAGTAATATCCTAATATAATTAAGTATTTGGTAAAAAAACAAACTTCATCTAAATTTAAAAAATTAATTAATGATCTTCTAATATTTTTTACTAACTAATTAAATCCAACGGCCATAATACATTCACTAATTAATTAAATTAAAATAATCTAAAATATTAATATTCTAACACGTCTTCTAACTACTTAGATCGAATTATTCTAATAGATCAATTAATTATTTAAATCAAGTTAATGTAAAATGTCATTATTTTAACACATTTTTTAACTAATTAAGTCAAAATATCTTACCATATCAATCAAAACTAAATAAATCAAAATATCAAAATATGTCATTGTTAAGTAATTAATTACTTGACATAAGATAAGAGAGAGACAAACCAACTTTAAAATATAGGTGAATACTATGGTGTCTAAAAGATGTTGTCTATTTACTAAAAAAAGTTAAAAAATAATATTTAATTTAAAAGATATAACAATAAATAATTTTTAAAAAATTAAAATTTACTAAAAAAGTAAGTTAGACAAAATTTAAATACCAATTCATAGACACCATAGAATTGGCCTAAAATATAATGTCCTGACTACAGCATCACATTGTATTTTGTTGGTTGATGTTCCCAGAGTGCACATATGTATTGTCGACCTATAATAGTACTTCAAAGAACTTTAAAAAAAAATTTATCCCAAACTTCCAAAATTTGTAAAACAGTTCTAAATGAACATTGATTTCGGCTACACTTTACATATAGGTGCAACCGTATGTATCTCAGATATTAAGATTCGAAAACTAATACGACCATATTTTAAGTGCACATATTTCATTTTCGCATTTATTACTTGTCCGATCCCGCATATACCGGGAATTTGTAATATCTTTCTTGTTACTTTTTTTGGTGATTGAATATTGAAGATGTGTTTTTTTAGTTTTCCGGGTCTCGGTACGTTGGAAGAAACACATTGCTTAAAAAAAATAAATTTTTTACGCGTTATACATTTTAAAAAGTAAAATATTTTAATTATTTAAATAAAAGAATCCTATATTTAAGCCATTTTTATCAAAAAATAAACCTCAGATATTCACTGTAAATATTTAATCAACTTCCCTTGCTACATTTGCAGTTGATAACAAATGATTGTTTCGTCAGCGTTTATCACCGGGTCTTGTCAAATCATAGAGGGCCAAGAGTTTCAATAGCTAGCTTCTTTTCAAATTGGCAGGAGTGGGACCAAGTTGAAGGCAAATCCAAGACTTATGGCCCAATTAAGGAATTGTTATCCCGAGAAAACCCTCCTGTCTATAAGGAAACTACCATCAAAGATTTAATGGCGCACCATTTTGCTAAGGGGCTTGATGGGAACTCTACTTTGCAACATTTCAGGTTGTGAAACGAATATATATTTTAGCCCCAAAATAATAAACCACAGCCTAAAGGGAAACTACTATAAAAGATTGGGTGGCACATTATTATTACTATTGCTTTTTACATATGTTAGAGTTTTGGAAAAATTTTAAATGTATCCGAAATACGAATATTTTAATAATTTTAATCGTGAATTTTAATTAATATATATTATATATATTTTTTATAATTAAAATTTATAATTAAAATTATTAAAATATTAATGTATTTGGTATATTTAAAATTTTTTATTTAGTTTTTATGGTATTTTAAAAATTATATATAATTTATGATGAATTATAATATACAGATTAGTATTATACAGAAATAATAAATATTTTTTAGAAAGATTATTTGATTGACACGTGAAATGATATCTTCTGTGAAAAGTAGACAAATAGGTTTTAGTTTAAAATAAGTGTAATTATCATGTGCATAGTATGTGATAAGATTGAAATTACAATAATTTGATTAATAAAAAAGTAATATGTTATGTATTGTTTGTTTTTTTAATCTAATATTAATTGGATTAACTCTAAAATAGTTATTAATCGGTTTTAATAATCTACTTTCTTCAATAAATCAGACATATATACTGAATATGATTATAAATAATATAGTAATAGATCAATCTACCAACAAATATATTGGCTATTATCACACTATAAAACAAATTAAATATAAAAGCTATTAGTACTTATAAATCTATAAAATCGCATTGTCTTTGATTCGTGTAAGGGTTTACTTATCAAATAAACTTAAAATATGAACAAAAAATATTTATAAAATAGACCTGTCATCACTTAAAAGAATAATGAAAAATAATCAACTTATCTTATCATCCATGAGAACCATTTCTATGTAAGTGATTTTGTTCTTATCAAATTTGAATGAGACTTTCCTTAACCTTATAATTCTTGCCTTTATTTTTTAAACTTTTTAATTACATAATCTGTTGATAGAATCGTAGTTAGTAGCCCTTAAATATGAAAATAGTAAAAAGAAAAAGATCTATGTCTGATGATATATATCTATATATATATATATATATATATATATATATATATATATATATATATATATATTAATTATATTTTATTAATATTTATGATTAATTTAATAGAGATACTTACTCAATATATATGTTATTTACATTAATTATATGCCAATATTTTTAGGAAAGAACTAAAAGAGGAGATATATAAATATATATAATATTATTGCTATATAGGAAGTATACATAAATTGCTACATTTTTTTATTATATTATACAACTTAAAATTATAGTATCACGTTATCATTAATTTTAGATATTTGCTATAATTATATCAAATTTAATTATGACTCTAAATAAATAAAATAGATAACATTCAATATTTTTTTTACATTCAATATTTACTGTAAATATAAAAAATAAAATAATTAATGAAAAAATATGAGCAAAAAATAAAATATATTAATTAAACTTTAATTTATTATCTAATTAATCTTGAGTCCATACGATATATCTTTACGAAAATGTTATGAATCACAATCTTTTTTATTCTAAAAAAGAAAAAACACTATATGTAGCCTTTAGTAGTACAAAAATAATTATAAGAATTAATTATTGATATTGATATTAATCACAATTGATTACTGATACCCTAATTTTTTAAAATATATTTTACCTTTTTAAAATATAATGCATGTACCGTGTAGACCTTTTATTATTATTATTATTATTATTATTATTATTATTATCCACTAATTAATATCAAATTAAATGGGTCACTATTAATGTGTGCATCAACTATCTCCTAATAAAATTATTGCACTTGAATGAGAATTAGAACTATATCAATTGATATAATTAGAATGATTAAAAATATCGATGATTGATAAGTAGTTTAATAATGCATTGAATATTGATTTGATATAATTATAATGAAGATATTTTTTTAAATTAATATAATCATGCATTATTCATAAGCTAATTGTAATATAATTAGAATAAATTTATTTGAGAGAAAAAAGAATTCATATATAATTTTCAAAAATTATAATAATTTTTTTATTTATGTATACGTATATATTAATTTTGTTAAATAATTATATATATATATATATATATATATATATATATAATTCCATTAATATACATAAATAAAAAATATATAAATTATATTTTGTTAAACTCTATGTTACCGGTTATTAAAAATATTTAAATTTCATATATTAATTATTTTTTGTTATAATTATTTTGTTTTATATTTACGATTATTTTTTATTCTACAATCGTGCAATAATTTTTTATTTTTTATATCCATATATATTCTTCAATTTCGACCCCATTCATACGCATATTAACAGTTATTTTTCTAATAGTGATATTTTAATTTTTAATTTTTTTTTCACGTATCTTTCCTTTTTTTTAAATAGTGATGTCTTAATATTTCTTTTTTTTAAATACATTTTTCTTAATAATTACATTACTAATCTGAAATATAAAATGAGAAAAAAAGGTGATACATATATCCAAGAAAGAAAATAAACTTAAAAATTAGAAAAAAAAGAAATTTTATATTAAAAATATAAAAATAATATATTAAAAAAGAATAGTCGTAATATATAAATTGAGTCAACCATTTAAATTTTTCTAAAACTAATTTAATCAAATACCAATATTAGAAATAAATTACTTAAATAATATTAATCTATTCTAGTCCTTACACACGTATAGATTAGAGTCATTCTCGTAACGACAACCAATTGAAACAATATCGTAAGTTCAAACATTTAGAATTCGTCAAATTCAGACCATTTCCTTGTTCTTTGAATTCCTTCTATATCTCTGATAGAATTGAATCGCAATTCCTTTTATGGAAAAAGAGTTACGGATGTGGCTTTGATGTGTTGGAGACCAAATAAAATCCGAAAATCACTATTTATATTTGAGTGTGACACCCATTAAACCCTAAAGGCCAAATAAAATAGTATCTCTATTTTTATTCTCATTTAATTCTAAATCAAAAGTAATAATGACTTATTTAATTCAGCATTTATGATAATAAATGAGATGACCATTATATAAGTTATTTTAATGTAAAATAACTTAATTTGCGATTATAATTAATATATGTATTGCCCATAAATAGATTAGGAAATAATAATTTCGTAACAAAATAATTATTCAATTTGAATTACAATTAATTGATTGATAGAAATTATAATAAATTGTATGATATTTAAATAATTAACCAAATCAATTAGTTGATACAATTAATTTATTATATTAAATTGAATTTAATGAGTTAAAAGAAATAAATCGAAAAACACCATCAGAAACATGCCACGACAATTTTATCATTAAGTGCAGAAATTTAATTTTTATATAATAGAATAGATATTTACAGATTATTATATTAAACATAGACTAAAAAAAACACACTAAACAAAATGAAAGCATCAGTGGTAAAATATAACTTAAAAATCACTTAAATTAAAAAAGAACCTGTCATGAATTATAATAAATCTATATATGAGAAGTAAAAGTTGTAACACCCTCACTATCAGAATGTCACGCTTCCGGCTGCGCTATTCTGATAGCAAGAAGTGTTACGACGACTTCATATACTTAATAATAATATAGGAGCCTTTGACTCGAAATCGTATCACTGTTCTTTTTGAAAATCGAAAAAAGTATACTTTTTAAATAAAATAAAACAAACATATACATGTACAAAACTTCTTACTCGAGTAACTTATACATATTATATACAAACAAATTATATAACTCCTATCCCTCTTACAAAAATTTCTAGAAATAAAGGCGAGGGAAAAATAAAAACTGAGGTAATACAAATTAATGTTGAATAAACAAAAAACAAATATAATTCTTTTGGAGCTTCGTTGCCCGTATCCTAAAAAGGTAAAGCTGTAGGGGGTGAGAACCTAATCACACGGTCTCACCACAGAGTTTCAAAATTGTCATAATAAGATATTTAAAGAGAAATCTATTTTTAAATAACCTAACTCACTTTCTCGAATTCATTTAAAATCTTTAAAACCATAGCTTCTTGATTTGAATAACTAAAAATAGAGTTTAGGTCAAATCGAGTCGTGTAATCAACCACTCCGTGTAACACCCTAATATTCAAATCCTTATGCTCGAGTCATAAGTCAATGATATTACGGTGGTACAACTCTCAGGTGGATTCTTAATATATAAATATAAATAAAATTGAAAGGAGTATTAATCGAGAAGCCTGAAAATGAGTAAAAATAAAATCGCGAAGACGTATCAATCACGTTTCAACGATAAAAAGATAAGGCGTGAAGTCAAACGTGATATACAGGTAGAGGCATAAAGAAGAGTGAAAGAAGTACAGTACATGGATATATAACATAAGTAAATAGTCACTAGTCGCGACCCGCGAAGTTTAGGTCGGCTAGGATACAGTATAAAAGTAGTTGACAATAGTAACTCCTAATCTCTCCCAAAAGAAACATAAGAGTCTCTATAGGAAAGTTTAAAAGAGTTCAATACATAATATAAGTTCTTCAAAATAAAAGTGGAGAGATTCTAAGCAAAATATAAAGTGGAGAATGTAAAGATCTTCGCCATCTCTCAGATGAACCACAGGTCACTTCTGAGCACCTGAACCTGTATCTGAAAAACAAGAGATATATACGGAATGAGAACCCCCGACCCATGGGTTCCTAGTACAGTAAAAGTGCCAAATAAATACAATGCACTGCAACAAAAACTCACTAAGCATACTAATCTTCTTTTCACCAAGTATCCATCCTAGGTTCTTGCTAATCCATGAATAGGCAACTGTCATAAGGGAAAGCTAAATCTAATTCATATCTTTCATGCTTTCCAACTCTCTAACTCTCCAACAAATCAGAATTAGAATCATAAACAAAACAATTACCAGTTATACTGTCTCAGTGATGCGTGAGCATCATTCCTATCTTTTTCTAGTGAATTTGTATTTAATTTGTTAAGTTTAATCAAGAATTAATTGTCTTTTAGCCACTATGGATGCTACTTTGAGTCTTGTGCAATTCTATTTATTTTAGGTAGCATTCGGCTGGATTTGATGGAGTTTCTGCAGCACAAGAATTAAAGGAGAGGACAGCGAGGAGCGACGTGTGCGCATGATTTGGAGCTTTCCATGGCGATGCGTGCGCGTACCTCACACGTACGCGTGAAAAGAAAAGTTGCACGGCGATGCGTGCGCATACCTAACGCGTACGCATGACATACGCCACGTGTAGAAAACACAGAAAATGATGGGGTAATTTCTGGGCTGTTTTTGATCCAGTTTTCGGCCCAGAAAGCACAAATCAGAGGTTGCAGAACGGAGAAATCAAGGGAACACTTATCATTACTTCCCAAGTTAGGTGTGGATCCTACGAAGCAAGTGGTCCCCATCTATCAATTGAAGACTTGCTGATTATTTAATTGATTCTGATTTAAACTCTATTTTATCTTTAAAAGAGGAAAAGATATTATTTTTGTTTGAAAAATTAGATTTTAAATTTATTAGGATTAAATATAAAAGGAAAAAGAAACTCCCCTGGGGCGTGGGGGGGGGGGAGATCCCAACATTAGTTAACTTTTTATTCCACCTCAGCTCAATTTACAATCCTAGTTTTCTTCTCTGAATCATGAGCAACTAAACCTCCACTATTGATGTTAGGAGCTCTGTCTATTGTATGGATTGATACTATTATTTTTCTATTTTAATTCATGTTTTGATTTATATTTCAAGAATTGTTTTCGTTCTTCATCTTATGAATTTGTGTGGAACGGAAGTGTTCATACCCTGGGTCAAGATGTCCGACCTGGGATGTTTAGCAACAAGCCAACCGACCTCTTCAGGTCAGGCTATCCGACCTCTTCTTAAAGAGCTCGGCCAATATCTGACCTCTTCTTAAAGAGCTCGGCCAATATCCGACCTCTTCTTAAAGAGCTTAGCCAAAACGCCACAGAGGCCCAAGAAGGCCCAAACGAAGGAACACAGCCCAATCCAAAGGCAGCCGAAAGATAAAGGCGGTTCCGTTGAAGATAAGCTGACCTCACCCAAAGATAAGATAAGATAAGATAAGATAACTAACTTATCTTATCTAAGAAGGTCACTTCTCACCATTATAAATACACTGGAGCACCCAGGTATAACTCATACTCTGATTCTACATAAAACCTGTTTAATACCCATGCTAACTTGAGCATCGGAGTCTCTTGCAGGTACCCCCCACCCTCCGGTGACGAAGGATCAGCAGTGCAACCAGTCCAACAAGTCGGACGCGGCAGCTCTGGCCACCATCTACAAGTCGGACGCGGCGGCTCCGACCACCATCAACAAGTCGGACACAACAGCTCCGACCAGCACAGAAGATCTCATCCGAGATCGACCTACAGTTTCAGGTTACCCTCGGAACATTGGCGCCGTTGCCGGGAAACCTGGAAGTCATCCCGTCACCATGGCGGACAACCATGACAACGACCATGATTCAGATCTAGAGGATAGAACACCGCACAAAGACGCGGATACTACACCAAAAGATACTCTTCAACCCACCAAAGGCGAGAATTCGCCAAAAGAGGAGGCTATGGAGGCACTTCAAGATCGCTTAAAGCAACTCGAAAAAAAGGTGGAACATCAACAAGAAGCTGAGAGAGACCTACGAAGGGAAGTTAGGTGATGCCACGAGTTAAAGGACAAGCTCCTAAAACTCGAAGCAGATCTCAAGGCCAAAACAACTCGATCCGGTCACGAAGACAGCCCCTACAAAGATCAAGACCCATTCACCAAAGATATCATGAAAGCTAAAGTCCCAAAGGACTTCAAGGCTCCCGACATGATCCCGTACGGCGGCACATTGGATCCAAGCCATCATCTCAGTAATTTCAGAAGAATGTACCTCACCGACACATCGGACGCCATTCGATGCAAAGTCTTCCCGACTACTCTAACGAAGACAGCAATATGGTGCTTCGACAGTTTGTCTCCAAGATCCATCACAAGTTTGACGACCTTGTTAAGAAGATTCCTCGCCAGGTTCTCCATCCAGAAGGATAAAGCCAAACACACTTCAAGCTTGCTGGGAATTAAACAAGGAGATCAGAAAAGCCTTCACAGCTACATGGAAAGATTCAACAACGCATGCCTTGACATACAAAGTCTTCCAACAAAAGCGGCCATCATGGGACTCATCAATGGCCTAAGAGAAGGACCTCTCAGCCACTCAATATCCAAGAAACACCCAACATCTCTGAACGAGGTACAGGAACGGGAACAGAAATACATCAACATGGAAGAGAACTCTCGACTAGGAGAAAGCTAAAAAACCGAATTCTCCTAACCCACCACGGGACAAGGATAAAGAGTCCAAGAAAAGAGAAGATCAATCGGAGAAGATCCCACCACCTCGCCCAATCAAAAGCAAAAAGGAGAAAGAGGTCGGACGAGTTGAAGGCCCACCTCATAACAAAGAATTGGGCAAGTTGAAGGTCCACCTCACACCGAAGAGGTCGGGCGAGTTGAAGGTCCACCTCACACCAAAGAGGTCGGACGAGTTGAAGGTCCACCTCACACAGAAGAGGTCGGGCGAGTTAAGGTCCACCTCACAACAAAGAGGTCGGACAAGTTGAAGGTCCACCTCACACCAAAGAGGTCGGACGAGTTGAAGGTCCACCTCACACAGAAGAGGTCGGGCGAGTTAAGGTCCACCTCACAACAAAGAGGTCGGACAAGTTGAAGGTCCATCTCACAACAAAGAGGTCGGACAAGGTGAAGGTCCACCTCACACCGAAGAGGTCGGGCGAGTTAAGGTCTACCTCACACCAAAGAGGTCGGACAAGTTGAAGGTCCACCTCACACTGAAGATGTCGGGCGAGTTTAAGCTCCACCTCACACCAAAGAGGTCGGACAAGTTGAAGGTCCACCTCACACCGAAGATGTCGGGCGAATTGAAGGTCCACCTCACACCAAAGAGGTCGGACAAGTTGAAGGTCCACCTCACAACCAAGAGGTCGGACGAGTTGAAGGTCCACCTCATACTAAAGAGGTCGAACGAGTTAAACATCTACCTCACACCAAAGAGGTCGGACGAGTTGAACGTCCACCTCACACCAAGGAGGTCGGACGAGTTGAAAAGGACAACGGAGTACGAACAAGCCTTCCGAGATTTCAAAATTCTTGGGGCAACCACCCATCCTTTCCAGACCACGGGAAAGTGAAGAACTCATTATACCTCGCAGTGGGAAGTCAGGCAATAGCCTCAGCACTAGTCAGAGAAGACGAAAGTGGGAAACAACCCGTCTACTTCATCAGCAAAGCTTTACAAGGGACCGAACTAACCTATCAACAGATAGAAAAAGTTCGCCTACACCCTCATACTCACCTCTCGACGACTCCACCCATACTTTCAAGCTCACATTATCAGAGTTCCAACCAACCAGCCAATAAAGGGCATCCTGCAGAAAACAAACTTAGCTGGAAGAATCCTACAGAGGACAGCTCGGATAATTCGGGAGACCTTGGACAAAACCAGAGAACATCTCGGACAATTCGGGGGACTCTGGACAAAAACAGAAAATAGCTCGGACAAATCGGGGAAAATGAAGTCTGACACATAGAATGCCCGAGCTAATGCAGCCAGCACCAACAACTCGGACAAATCGGAGAAAAATGAAGTCTGACACATAGAATGCCCGAGCTAATGCAGCCAGCACCAACAACTCGGACAAATCGGAGAAAAATGAAGTCCGACACATAGAATGCCCGAGCTTATGCATTTTCAAAACCAGCCAGCACCAACAGCTCGGACAATTCGGGGATATGAGGTCCGACACATACCTTGAGAGCAGAATGCCCGAGCTGATGCATTTTCAAAACTAGCCAACCAAGGGGAAATAACAGAAGCCTCATCCGAGCTACATTACAAGACCACAACAAATCGGTCTCGAAGGCGGTATAAGGGATGTACTCAGGGTCAGCCACAGTAACACGTATTTAAACTATGAAATCCAGCTAATCAGACACGCTGTCCGGGATCTTAGTAGACATCTCAAAGACATAGGTCGACTATGGAATTACTACCAAACAACTCGGGCAAATAAGGAAACAACTCGGACAATAACAGTAAAACATAAAGTGACAGACGTGGCAGTAAAAGGGAAACCCCAGGACTCACACAAAAGTCCAAGGGCACCCTTTGGAAGCAACAACAGAGCAAAAACCCAAATACAAAGTCAAAGCTTTACATCAAAAAAGCATGCCAACTTCCACATTGCCCCACCAGAGGAGCTCATCAGTGTAACATCACCTTGGCCGTTCGCAAAGAGGGGACTCGACCTCCTCGGACTATTTTTCCAAGGATCGGGACAAGTCAAGTTCCTCATTGTAGGGGTGGATTACTTCACAAAATGGATTGAGGCAGAGCCCCTAGCTAATGCCACTGCTCAAAGAAGTCAGAAATTCTTGTACAAGAACATTATTACAAGGTTTGGGGTTTCTTACTCCATCACCACAAACAATGACACTCAATTCACGGACACAGGTTTCAAGAAAAGAGTGGCTAACTTGAAAATAAAGCACCAATTCACATCCGTAGAACACCCACAAGCCAATGGACAAGCAGAAGCTGCCAACAAAGTCATACTAGCTAGGTTAAAACGGAGACTAAAGGACACAAAGGGAGCTTGGGCTGAAGAGCTCCCACAAGTCCTATGGGCATATCGGACAACTCCACACTTCACCACGGGGGAATCACCCTTCCGATTGATTTACGAAATGGAGGCAATGATCCCAGTAGAGATCGAAGAAGGATCCCCCAAGAATGATCTTCTACAATGAAGAGGTCAACTCCCAAATCCAAAGGAAAGAACTCGACCTACTTCCAAGAGTCCGAGAGAGAGCTCCGATCAAGGAAGAGGCGTTAAAACGTCGAATGGCCTCAAGATACAATCAGAAGGTAGTACAGCGAAGCTTTGCCAACAACAACCTTATCCTAATCCGAAATGATATCGGAACAACTCGACCTGGAGAAGGAAAGCTAGCACCCAACTGGAAAGGACCATACCAAGTTGTTTAGAAGAACTGGGGAAAGGTTGCTACAGACTGCCCGAACTTGAAGGGCAAGAGCTACCAAGGTCATGGCATGCCTGCAATCTAAAAAGGGCGCCAGGCCGAGATCCAAAAAGATTGCCCGACCTAGAAAGGTAAGTACTAACATGTACACACTCTTATCTTTATATTATTGTTTAAAAGATTGCAGATTCCCTAAAAAGTTTCCTACCAAGACGCCCGACTACGGCAGGTCGGCAAGGTGAAACACCAAAATCATCGCCCGATCACGACAAAGTCGGCAAGATGAAAACCAAACTCATCGTCCGATTACAAAGCGACAAGTCGGCAAGGTGAAAACCAACTTCACCGCCCGACCACGATGAAAACCGAATTCATCATTCGATTTCGACAAAGTGAAAACAAAATTCACTGCTATACCAAGACGCATTAATCTGAAATGCAAATTTCACTGCCGGATCACGACAAGGTCGGCGGGGTGAAAACCAAATTCACCGCCCGATCATGATAAAATTCGGCAAAGATGAAACCAGAATTCATCGCCCGATTTCGACAAGGTCGGCAAAAAAGTGAAAGCAGAGTTCATCGTCCGATTATAAAGCTACAGGTCGGCAGAAAGTGAAAAACAAATTTCACTGCACAGATGAGTCGTCCGATAAAGGTGAAAACGCAATTCACCCAAAGGACGAGCTAGAGATGCCAACCACTTTCTACAAATCAGCAAAGATGAACACAGAATAATGTAAGAAGTTATCAAAAGTGATCCAAAAAAGAACCTGACGAGGTCATACGGATTGCTAAAATAGTAACTTAAAGACTGGCCGACGTTGAGAAGTCGGACCAAGTCAACCCAAGTTATCAGCAAATCCCTGGAAAGAGGTCTGGACAACCCTATAAAAGAGGAATTGCTATAACTTAGAAGAGATCGACCTAACGAAGTCGGTTTCCTACAAAAATAAGTTATAAAAGTAATCCCTGAAAGAGACCTGGCAAAGGTCCAAGAAAGAGGATTATGAAATAACTTAGAAGAGATCGACATGACGAAGTCGGTCTCCTACAATAATAAAGTTATAGAAGTAATCCCTGAAAGAGACCTGACAAAGGTCCAAGAAAGAGGGTTACGAAATAACTTAGAAGAGATCAACATAAAGAAGTCGGTCTCCTACAACGGACAAGTTATAAAAGTAATCCCTGAAAGAGATCTGACAAAGGTCCAAGAAAGAGGATTACAAAAATAACTTGGAGAAGGGACTGACGTAAAGAAGTCGTCCCATAAACAAAAAGTTATAAAAAAGTAATCCCTGAAAGAGACCTGACAGAGGTCCAATAAAGAGGATTACTAGAAATAACTTAGAAGCGACCGACATGAAGAAGTCGGCCCAAAGCTACAGCTTGAAACAACAAGAAAAAGTCGGACCAACAAAAGCTACAGCTTGGACCGACAAGAAGAAGTCGGACCAACGAAAACCACAGCTTGGACCGACAAGAAGTCGGACCAACGAAAGCTACAGCTCGTCGACACGAGAAATTGGACCAACGAAAAGCGTGCGCTAAAAGGGACATAGCTTTGCCCAAAAAGCCACGGCTCCATGACAAGGCTATCAAAATTGTTTAGACCAACTAAAAAGGTTCTACCAAAGAACACTAAAAAGTCGTCGGACAAGTTAGCCCCAAGGACCACCTCAACCAAGCAGAAAGTGGACAAAACCGGCAGTGATCAAAAGAGGTCGGACAACAAAATACCGACACTCTACAAAGATCCACAAAGGGGACAAAGACATCTCGCAACGGCCAGAGGAATGCCAGGAATGCTTTGCTAAAAGGTACGAAGTCTTGAAAAAAGACACTACTTAAAAGGCAAAAGCACAAATCAAAACGGCGCTAAAAAGTCATCCAAACAGACTATAAAAGGTTTCCCATCAGGAACTATACCTAAAAAGTTGTTGGATTATGACTAAAAAGCCCGAACAGTGAAGACAAACAAGTCGGAAGAAGGCTGAAAAGACCTCTCAACAAACTAAAAAAGGCAATGCCAAACTCGCACAAGATAAAACTACTCAAGATCGACCAAAGTCAGGATGCTTGAGTACGACTTCCCCCAAAGAGAGCACGATCTCACGGAAAGATCGAACTCAAGCAGGGGCAAAGTCGTACAGGTCGACGTCAGCTAAGAAGAGGCGCAAGTACAATCTCAAAAAAGAACAAGCCAAAAGATTAAGAAAAAACCTTAAGGCTCAAAAGTGCTTAGCTAAAAGGGATACAACTCCACTCAAAGAAGGCACAATCTCAAACAGGGCTACGTACGTCATCCGAGACTAAAAAGGTTCTATAAAAAGAACACTAAAAAGTCATCAGACAAGTTACTAAGAGTCCGGATATCAAGCCGCAAGGATAACTTCACCAAAGCAGAGGGTTGTCAACACAAAAGAAAGGCGTGATCCAGAAGGCAAGGGTAGAAAACCCACACTACTACTCAAAAGAGGACGGACTGTGAAGTACCAAACCTCTAGAAAATCTGCAAAAGATTTCAAAGCAATGAAGAATCAAAGCCAGACAGATGCTTGAGCACGACTTCCAAAGAGATCGAAGCTCTGAAAAACACGATCTCACGAAAAGATCGAACTCAAGCAGGGGCACTGTTCATACCCTGGGTCAAGATGTCCGACCTGGGATGTTTAGCAACAAGCCAACCGACCTCTTCAGGTCAGGCTATCCGACCTCTTCTTAAAGAGCTCGGCCAATATCCGACCTCTTCTTAAAGAGCTCGGCCAATATCCGACCTCTTCTTAAAGAGCTTAGCCAAAACGCCACAGAGGCCCAAGAAGGCCCAAACGAAGGAACACAGCCCAATCCAAAGGCAGCCGAAAGATAAAGGCGGTTCCGTTGAAGATAAGCTGACCTCACCCAAAGATAAGATAAGATAAGATAAGATAACTAACTTATCTTATCTAAGAAGGTCACTTCTCACCATTATAAATACACTGGAGCACCCAGGTATAACTCATACTCTGATTCTACATAAAACCTGTTTAATACCCATGCTAACTTGAGCATCGGAGTCTCTTGCAGGTACCCCCCACCCTCCGGTGACGAAGGATCAGCAGTGCAACCAGTCCAACAAGTCGGACGCGGCAGCTCTGGCCACCATCTACAAGTCGGACGCGGCGGCTCCGACCACCATCAACAAGTCGGACACAACAGCTCCGACCAGCACAGAAGATCTCATCCGAGATCGACCTACAGTTTCAGGTTACCCTCGGAACAGGAAGTATGACCCTCTTTCTAATTGAGTTCTTGTATAACCTGGAAAAGCTCTTTACTTGAACAACAGCTTGAAAACAATTTCTCCTAAATTCTAATTATCTGAACTTAAGGGGATACGTGACATATAATCCTCTTATATTTGGGTAATTAGGATTTTTGTGGCATATAAACTGGAAATTGATCTTTACCCTCTAATTGGAATTAATTGACCAAGGAATTGGCGATTGATGAAAGTTAGAAGAGACTAGGAAGGTCTAAGGAATTAGGATCAAGTCACATATAGTTTGCCATGATATAAATCTTGCGTGATTAAAATAGTTAGTAAGAAAAGTCAATCCAGAAAATAGATAACTCTGAAACCTTAACTGCCTTTTTCATATTGCTCTTCTTAACTTATTTTATTGCCAGTCATTTGATATTCTAAATTCCTGTTTAATGCTTTTTGAACTCTCAAACACTATTTTCTGTTTGTCTAATTAAGTAAATCACTTAACCATTGTTGCTTAATCCATCAATCCTCGTGGGATCGACCCTCATTCACTTGAGGTACTACTTGGTACGACCTGGTGCACTTATCGGTTAGTTTGTGGTTGTAAATTTTGCACCACTCAGCAATTCTATATCAATAGATCATATCCCCACCTGGAGCAAGTGAATTCACTTCACTGCGCCTACCCAGGGAACTCAAATTATCTCATCCAATACTCATCATCATCATTCAATCACATCATCAATTCATCTTGTCAAGAACAGTCCTCAGCGTCCATCGACACCAGCATGAGGGGCCTCTCAGTTGTACAAACACAAGCAATACAGGCAAGTAATACACAGTTAAGGTACAAGTAGAACAAGTAGCACATAATTAGGTAACATAGCATATATGATATAGCAATCCAAAGCAAATAGGCAAACCCAAATAATTCAAACATATGCACATGATGAATGCCTGCCTTATGGCTGATGAGTCTCATCTGTCGGTTATAAAGCCAACCCGACAAGTCCAGGTAGTTAACCATTGGACTGTCCCTCTGTCGTGCATCCCTAACTCGAGTTATACTCAACATATTTCATAATTCATATCCAACACCCTCACTGGTGTATATTCATGGGGGCGAGCTCATCCGGAACTTTCACAGTGTCTGGCCACACTTACGACACAGGGTCAGCAGAACCTCAGATCTCAAATTGGATCAAGTGGAGTCGACCCACTGCATCTTCTCAAGGAAATCCAAGACTCAGATAGTTTCAATTCCAAATCATACTCGACTGGGAGAAAGTGGAGGCTAACCACTGCATCTACCCGAGGAATTTCAAAAGCTCAACCTGGAACGAGTAGAATCACCACTACTACCACTACTACCAAGGCGCTATAATCTCTGACCCGGAGCAAGTGGGACGAACCACAACCCTTGCTACTACCTAGGCATCACAATCTCTGACCCAGAGCAAGTGAGATGAACCACAACCCTTGCTACTACCCATGCATTACAATCTCTGACCCGGGGCAAGTGGGACGAAACCACAACCCTTGCGTCCACCTAGGGAGCCTCTATACTAACCAACCTGGAGCAAGTGGGGCGCAACCACAACTCTTGCATCCACCCAAGAGGTACGTTCTCATATGCCCAGGAGGAACCATGGAAGGGATCCTAACCTCCCACCATCACGCTTTGGGCGATTTTATAATACCAGAAAGAACAAGGAAGGGGATCCTCACCATCCTCCATTTCTCTGGGGTCGCAATTCCGAGAAAGAGAGCTCAAGATAAAACAATCATTCAAAGCCATATTTTCTTTTCCAGCCATAAATCAATATTTATCATAGCCATCCGGCTCATTGCATAGCCAATAACCTGCCAATAATCATTATCAAATACAGCCCTTTGGCTCACGACATACACCGTACTTCCATCATCACCCTCAATACGTATACAGTCATTCATTAATGCTGAATCATCATTAATTCTCCCCTTACTTCATCCACAAGTTAGCACATCTCCTAGCTTATTCCCATCGCTAGGCATACTATAAGTATTTAGGGCATAAATGGTGAGAAAGGAGACTTAGAAGTCTGAAATTTGGCTTTAAAAACTCAAAATATCAACCTTGGGGTGAAAACCAGGTCACGCGTGCGCGTCACCCACGCGCGCGCATGGAAAGCCCAAAATTACATTGATGCGAATGCGTCGCCCACGTGCACGCGGGGATGGAAGAAAAGCCAGGTGACGTCCACGCGTCAGCCACGTGTACGCATGGGTGCGGTTTGTGCCCCACGCACAAAATCAGCGCAATTCTTGCATAACTCTCGGGAATTTGGCTGGGCAACTGATGCAGCACATCGACGTGTACGCGTCGGCCAGGCGCACACGTGAATGTTGAATATTTGAAAATGACGCGTGCGCGTCGGCCATGCTTACGCGTGGGAGTGCGTTCTGCTGAAAATTTTACTAAGTTAAAGGCTGCAGAATTCACAATTTCAAACCCCAAACTTCCAGCACACATAACTTCTTCTACAAAAATTCTTTTTCAACCATTTCTGAATCATTGGACAGATCGTTGAATAAAATTTCATAAAAATTCAATTTTGAAGAATTCCAATCTTCGTGGACCTAGTTACGTACCACCAAAGTTGGTCAAAAATCAGTTTTTACACAAACATAGGAATCACTATTTTTTCCAATATTCCCAAGCCAAATTCATTTCCGCTCATCCAAATGACCACAACCCAATCACATTCACATAATTACACTCAACCAAAACCAAACCTACCTCATCTACACAATTTCACCTAAAACCATCAAATTCCACTCTTCAATTCCTCAAACCATATTATTCAATAACTAAACCAATTATTCACACATTCAATATCTAAAATCCATCCAATTACTCATGTCATCACACAATACATATGTTAACTTACCTTACTTACCTCTTCCGGCTTTCGGCCCAAAATTCACAGCCTCCGGCCCAAATTCACAATTTAAATGTATACTTCACAAACTAATACTCATTATCCAATTCATCATATTCTCAACACACCAAACATACAAATTCACACAATTTTCAACCCAAATCATTAATTTACATTACCTATCAAGAATGCATATTAGCACCAATTATTCACACAATCCAAACTTAATCCTAGGAGCATCTAGCCTAGGAATTCTCATCACACCACACAGTACTTAAATGAAACATAAATCGTACCTCTTGTAGCCAAACCAATTGAGCCTCTTCTTTGTAAGTCTCCACTAGCCTTAGCTCCAAGCCTCACCAAAGCTCCTCAAGCAACACCAACCTCCCAATTGTGCACCAAAATCACCAAATACACTAACATAACCAATTTCACATATATGCATTAACCTACGGTTCATGAATATGATAAATCACAAGGGTTAGAGGGTTTACCCACAAAATTGGTTGATGAAAATCACCAATGACTCATACTAGAGTACTCTTAAACAACCAAAATCACAAGATTTTCTCAAAACTCAAACCAAATTCAAATTTAAAGAGAAAACCGAAAACTGGAGAGAGTACAGTGAAGTACTCAATACAAAACTTAGATAAAATTGTAAAAGATGAGAAGAGCGACGCGTGGCCACAAACGGCTCGTCAATCGGACTTTCGGAGAGAAAGTTATGGTGATTTGAAGTTAGAACTTGGATTAGGTTTTCTCCTCTCTTCTCTCTTCTCCAAAGCTGCGCCATTACCCTCTTCCTTTAGGGTGTGTGTGGTTGGAGGGAATACAAGTATATTCCCAGGAACATTGAGATGGGAATATCTTATTCCCATGTTTGGTTCAAGATTTAAAAAATTATTATTGGGTATATTTTATTCCAAGGAATTGAATTCCCATCTCTTCCCTGGTTATCTTTCATTCCAATGGGATTGAAATGTATATAATGAAACAAAAAGACTAAATTACCCTTGTTATTTATTACATATTTTCGCTTCTTCTTCATTTCTCTCTGAAGAAGGAAACGGCGAAATCCTAGCAGAGCTTTGTTTTTGTCCCCAAATCAGTGAGACTTCACCAACGCCACCGCCACCGGAGCTACGCCGGTGCCACCGTTACCCTAAACGGAAGATTGGTCTCCTTCTCTTCTTCGAGTTCATGTTCGCATTGCTTCTCTCTGCGAATTCTCTTTGAATTCTCTTCGAATCTCATTAAGGTTTGGGTTTTTTATGCTTTCTACATCATATTACACTAATTTTCTGCAATAACTGCTAATTTGATTATTTATTTTCTATTTTGATTGATTTCTTAGATGCTCTCTGTGATTATGTTGCATGCAAACATCGTGTTTGATGATTTGCCTCAAATAAAGAGTTTAAGCTTGTTGTCACCGATTTTGATGATTTGATTTGTTTTCTGCCTGGTTTATTAACTGCTTCTATTATATAGTTTCAGCTCTTGAACAAAACTTGAAGATCACTTTCTGTTTGTTGCCATTTTCTTTGAATCTTATATAATAATTGCTAAATTTTGATCTTTTGAATTTGTTAAATGTTTCTTTCTTTGTCTTGTTCTGATGCCTAACTTCTTTGTTACTTTGATGTTTCAAGAACATTTGATTAGCCATGGCATTGCCATTAGTTTGATATTGAAAATTGGTTTCCATGGTGTAAAAGGTTATTGGTTGTGGTATTCTTTAGTTTTTTCATGAAACAAGAAGCTGAATCTGCATCTTATAAGCCAAGTAGCTGTCCGATCTATGTTTCTGCTTCACATTTGAAAAGATTCAGATACTGTGCTTATGGTTTTATATCACAGTGTATTACACTGGTAGATCTACTGTCTGCTCATAATGCTTTTGCTGATATCACTCTATGTAAATGTGAGAAGGACACACAAACAGGACTTCATGCTTTTCTACTTCTCAAACAATTAAATCAAGTGAAGTATATCAAATTTGAGAGTTCTGAGGTAGGCTTCTTCTCAAAAACCTCTTTTAACTTAGTGTTGACAACTTGACATGAAGGTCATATTGCATGTTATATAGTATATCTTTGTAGTTTCTTTTGTAAAATATTGTTTTATTTGGAATTAATTTTGTGAACATGAGCTGGAGCAAAAGCTTGTTTTGTATTAGATTTTATGTTAAGAAACTTGCAATTGATTTTGGTTAATAAGTATCATGCATTTGAAACTTACCATGAAACTAGTTTTCCAAAATAGAGCTACATTTTATGGCCTCTTTACACTTCTCAAGCAGGGGTTTAGATGCAAATGTTTGATTGAAATTAATCAAAACAAAATTAGTTTAAGAATCATGTCACCTACTCTAAATGGGAGTTTATGATTGATACCATAAAACCAAACAAGCAATAAAATATGCTTCAATTGAGAACTTCCTGATATCAAATTGTAGTTTTCTATACCAATTGTATTAGATACTAGATAGTAACACTTTACTGTATTAGCTGAACAGCATTCTCATTGATGTTGAGTGCCACTGTCCTGTTGTCGATAGAAAATAGAAAAAGTAATTATAAAATTCACACTACAAATATAAAAATGGATTGAGAGAAACTTATCTGTCTATATTGAATTCTCAATCTGGTTTTCAATCCACTGAAAAATATTTCTGTGAAAATTTGGATAAAACTCGTTATTACTAATTTTATGACTAGTTTTTACTATTTACGATGGGAACGAACAAATGCCATTCAAGTGAGGGTTGGTTTGTTGCAATATATCTCATAGTTGTGTGATTCTTTGCTTCAAGATGATGAAAATGGGATTGCAGTGATTCTGTAAATGGCCTTTACTTACTGTTCTTTTCATACTTATGTGATTCCTTGCTTCAAGTTTATAAAAATTGATAAAATAGCTTTACTTTTTCTGAATACCATGGCATTTAGCACATAGATTGTTATTATTGCGATTGTTTCCCTATAGCTTAGCTTATAGCTATATGGCATAATGTGTATGCTTTTTGATGTGTAGGAGTCACTAATCGTTAAGAAAGTAGGGTTCTGTTTTTTACTTCATTACTCAGATTTCAATATTGAATTGTTAAAAAAATGTTAACATTATCTTTCTTGATATATATTATGAATTTTAATTAAAATTCATTTCCTTTATTTTTAAATTAC
Organism: Arachis stenosperma; assembly: GCF_014773155.1. Lineage (NCBI taxonomy): Eukaryota > Viridiplantae > Streptophyta > Magnoliopsida > Fabales > Fabaceae > Arachis > Arachis stenosperma. Next base: position 75,155,046 of record NC_080380.1, on the reverse strand, counting down.
CTCATACTCGTATACTAAATTATAAATTCAATAGACCTTAACTTAAGCTTTTAACTTACAATTCTTTTTGGGTATTACTGAAAATTCAATATAAGAGTTTTTCCTTTTTTTATTGGATTAAACATGCTAAATTTAAAATATTAAAAAAATGCATTGTTCTGATGTTTCAGTTTATTCTCAATATCTTCATTGCACAAATTCAAATAGTTACTATTGTAGTTACTTCTTAGGCAGAACATATTTTCTTGTGTGAACTTTATTAATATGTACGTGAACTTTATTAGAGTATACAAAAATGCTAAGCTTATGATGACATGGGAGTTCAATGAGGTTATGGTTATTATTTGAGTGGGTTCATTAGACTAGTATTAGTAGTATACTAGTGCCTCTGGTTGCTTGTGTTTTGGATTAGAATTAAAGTTATCTAATTTGTATAAAGCATGTCTGCAGCATTCAATTTATTGGATATTATCTTTCATTAAAATTAAATGATGCATGCTGCAGCATTCAATTTATTGGATATTACCTTTCATTAAAATTAAATGATGATATAGAATTTCACTTACTGAATTATCAGCAAATCTTGTATCTATATACTTAGTCGGCAACATTTTGTTGTCATGCTCTACTGAAAAATAAAATAAAAAAGGATGTAAATCTAGACTTAAAATTAAATTTTTTTTTAAGGCCAGAGAAAGTTAAGACCGGGTTCTCTTTTTTGTATCAATGTAATAAGTAAGATATTTATCGTTTTGTGTCTTACTACAAGAGTTGCTGGTACTTCTTCATTACTCACATAAATTGAGCACGGTTTTCTTATGTAGCTTGTGTGCACCATCCGTTTGGACAAAATTAAACTTTGAAATAAAAAATATTTATATATCATATTCTTATATTATATATATATTCCTAAACTTGTCTTTTCTGGTTGTTTCCCACTGCATTGACATTGCTACCAGAAAGAAAAGAAAAGAAAAGTTATTTATATTCCTAAATTGGCCCTGCTTGATTTTTTTTGCATAATGGATCCCAAACAGAAGATGAAAGTTATTGCCTGCTTGATTTTACATTTCGAATTAATGAATGACCTTATGGTTAAGTTGTTGATGATTTGCTATGTTTTGATTATATTGCAATTGAAAAAAAGAAAAGAAAATGGAATGATAGTTATAGTAGGCAAGTAATAAGATATGTTAGTGTTGATAAGATTATTTATTTTAGTGATCTAGCATGTATAGAAAACACAAGAATGGATAGATGTGCCTTTCATGCATTGTGTAACATGCTTAAAAGGGTTGGAAGGTTAGAACCAAGTAGGAATATGGGTGTGGAAGAAATGGTTGCCATGTTTTTACATATTATAGCACATGACGTCAAAATTAGAGTAATAAAGAGACAATTTGTGAGATCTGAAGAAACAATTAGTAGGCGGTTTAATGATGTATTGCTTGCTATTTTGAGATGTCATAATCTCTTATTGAAGAAACCTCAACCATTTAGCCAGGATAAAATGGATGAATGATGGAAATGGTTTAAGGTAATTTATTTTGCTAATGTTATTTAATCTCATATGGTTGGTGTTCTTTAAGATTGAGTTAATTGATTTTTGTTTTGGATTTTAGGATTGCCTAGGAGCCTTAGATGGTACTCATATCAAAGTGAATGTCCTTGAGGCTGATAAGCCTAGATATCGAAACAGAAAATGTGACATGACAACCAATGTGCTTGGAGTGGTTGCTCCCGATATGCAATTTATCTACGTACTGGCGGGCTGGAAGGGTTCAGTTGCGGATTCTAGGGTATTGCGAGATGTACTATTTCACAATGGGTTTAGTGTTCCCCAAGGTATTTTATTGAGACTTAATATGTTATCAAAGTAACTATTTGATCTTTCATTAATTTTGTTCAATTGTGTATGTCACACTAGGTCATTATTACTTATGTGATGCTGGATACATGAATTGTGAAGGATTTTTGGCACCTTATAGAGGACAAAAATATCATTTGAGTGAGTTTAATTCACATAATCAACCCAGTACAACTCAAGAGTTTTTTAATATGAAACACTCACAAGTTAGGAATGTCATTGAAAGGGAATTTGGAGTATTGAAAGCAAGATGAGGAATTTTAAGAGGAAGATCATTTTATCCTATTAAGACTCAAGGAAGAATTATAACTGCTTGTTGCCTTTTGCATAATCATACTAGAAGAGTGATGGTTGTGGATCCTATTGATGAGATACAAGATCAAAATATACTTGGAGTAGATGGTGAGACGATCCACCATATTGAGACGAGTGATGCTTGGGGTAGATGGAGAGATCAACTTGCACAAGAAATGTGAAACCAACAGAGGAGAAGACATCACGCTCGATAATTATAATAATTTTTTTATGTGTGAGGTTGTCTGTCATAACATTGATTTCATTTTGTTTGTGTTTGTGTTCTTGTATAAGAGTTGTGCATGTATGCTTATTAGTGCAAGTAATTTTTTACTTTTGAAACTTCTTTGTAACTTTCATTTGGATAATAGTAATATTTTTTTAGTAAATTTAATTGTGATAATGTTGATTTTAATTAAAGATATATGTTATTAGGGGTATTTTAGTAAATTTGAAAAGATTAGAGTCGATAATAATTTTAATTAAACATATTTTTATTAAGGGTATTTTAGTAAATTTTTATTAGAAGTTTTTTTGTAAATTCAAAATGTAAAAAAAGTAATAATTTTAATTAAACATATTATTAAGTGAAATTTAGAATCAATAATAATTTAAGTAAAGATATTTGATATTGGGGGTATTTTGATAAATTTAAAAAAAATAGAATCAATAATAATTTTAGTTAAACATATTTGATATTGGGGGTATTTAAGTAAATTTAAAAAAATAGAATCAATAATAATTTTATTTGAACATATTTAATATTAAGGGTATTTTAGTAAATTTAAAAAAATTAGAATCAATAAACAATTTAGCTAAAGATATTTGATATTAGGAGTATTTTAGTAAATTCCAAAAAATTAGAATCAATAATAATTTTAGCTAAACATATTTATTATTAGGGATATTTTAGTAAATTTATTATTAGAGATATTTTGTAAATTAAAAAAAATAATATAAAAAAATAATATTTAATTAGCTTTATATTTAATTTTTAGTCATTAATATTTTAATTTGAATGAGTAAGGGTAATTTTGACATATTACATAATATGACCAAGAAATTTAAACTCAACCAAACAAAAATTTATTTATTCCTAGAATTATTACATAACATTCTAAGACATTAAATTTTATAAACAAACATAGGTATCTTATATTCCAAGTAATCTTATTCCTAGGCATTATATTCCTAAGAATGACATTCCTAGTAATAAAATTTAATCTTTGAACCACACACACCCTGAGGGTAAATGAGCTGAAATACTCATAACTAACGTTTATATATGTTGGGTATTGGGCCCACTTGGGCCCGGTTCACTTATTTTTGTCCGTTGGTCCAATTTTGTGCCAAAACCTTTAAGATTAGCAATCTAAATCGTACTTTAAATATTTCTACATTTCCTAATTATAATTCCTAATTTCTTAACCTTATTTACTTATGATCAATTTTCTCAGCTGCAGTACCAGACAGATCTCAGTCGGTACTGGCAGTCAAAATTCCAATGCGCGTTTTTACATAGAAAACTATGTTTTCCGACTCAGAAAAATTCACTGAATCTAAATATCATATTTAAATTATTAAATTCCAATTGCTAATTTTCTAACCATTTTCGTTCATATCTAATTTATTATTTAATTAATTATAGTTAGACCAGGTTTTACATTCTACCCCCTTAACAGAAATTTTTGCCCTTGAAAATTTCATCTGCCACCACGAGTACGTGAGGCGTAGTCTGCCTTAATATCCAACACATAGTAGGTCCAAGGTCTTTTTACTCTGTGCACTTCCATTGCCACGCTCTGATTTTTCTATCTTCGAGGGTCTCAGTCATTCGTTCAAAGCCGACTAACAGTCTCGTTCCTTACTTTTATCGTCTCATCAACTCACATCCTATTAAATCTCAAATCATGTCATTAATAATATCACCATCATCGTTAATCATAGTCATCATCCCACATCACTATAATCAACCAAAGATCACCATCATACCTTAATCATACTCCATCTCTATCGTCTCTCTGTCAAGCCAATTACCACTAGTCACAGCTGAACTCCGGGCATAACCTCCAGACTTAATTTCTTATACCCAAACCCTCGAATTTATATATAAATTGCTGTTTTAAAGTTTTTGACTCATTAATCAAAACTCCTTTCGTTTTTAGAAATCAAATGAGTTTGAAATGACAAGTTAACAAAATTATAAGAATCCACTTTCCTTTAATAATCTATAAAAGCATTCGAGGCACATCTCTTTTGTTAAAGTTACTCAAATAAAAAATCATTTTCAAAACTATGACCACCACTCTTTCAAATTCTTGGGAAAATTTTGGCAGCACCTCCCCTTAAAACTGGAGTTTACCACCCGTCACGGGTTCACTCAAACTAATCTTAGCACAACATCAGCATTTCAATTTAAAGGTTTCCAAACTTATCCTTTGAAACCAATCATTATAAATCTTGATGTAAATCCAAGATCACCATGACCAATTATTATAGTACTCGTCTCTCAAACACGACGACTTACACTCAATCATCATTTAAATCCAGTTACGCATCAATGATAATTTCCTCATCTGTTTCAGAACCATCAAAGCTCGCAGCCGCAATCAATTCCAATTATTTGGGGATCATTACTTGCAGTAACCCACTAAACCCTTCGAGTATTCAAACTTAAGATATTATAGTAAACTTTTACAGCTCCTATTCGTAGCTATCCTGTGTTACTGCTTTCGCAAGTCTCCGCTGCGTTACTCTGATTTCTCGTCTGGTACTAGTTCTATCACTTATTTCTTCAAGTACTAAACCACAATTTAGCATGACTGACATTCACTGGATTTCTATCTATGATAGCCAAAACTAAATACCAACTTAATCGTACTCTTAACACGTTGTTACTGATCTTTTACTTACCTATTCCCAAACCGTCGGATCTAGCGGTATCCCCCGTCATCGTAGTGAACACACGACCTTGTTGTTGGCCCTTGGCAGTATTCCAGTTGACCTTCTCAGGATAGTTCCAGGACATGTGTCCAGCCCCTCTACAACTATAGCAAAGTCCCAATCTAGCTCGACACGGAGTTTCTGGATGATTGCTTTCACATTGCCTATAAGTCATTTGATTCTGAGGTTGCTTTCCATACCTCCTCCCTTCGTGATTGTTGTTGTTGTTCCTTCGGGAATTGTCTTGAAAAATCTCTCGTATAGGGATTTGGTCTCGTCTTCACTCACCCCTCAAACGATGAGCAACTAAAGGTCGAATAAGCTCTATTCTCTTTTCTTGCTGTTCACTGTCACTGGGTTTCGAACAATAACTCCGTATAGTTCTCAACACTTCCAATCTCTTAGATATAATCCAACTCCCCTCTACTGTGTCACTCTTATTCTTATCCTTTAAGAGCCTTGCTAATCCTCTAAGTTTACTAAATATCGCTCCGTCTCAGCGACTGATGGTCCTCGACTAATCATTGACTTGAACCCTATAATTACCAACACTTGTCATGCATTACGAATGAATATTACATATTAATGATATGCAGGAAAGTCAGAAGTTCAACTGCTAGTTTACAATTACCTCGGGTATGAGAATCGAATTCGGTTGCATCCCGGCCTCATCTGTAGGGACAATTCCATGATATATGCCCTAATCTCCCACACTTCTAGCATACGGCTAACCCTAATCGGCACGACCTATTTGGGTGATGACTTCCACATATCTGACAGCTCGATACATCTGAAGCAGCCGCTATCTGTTTTCCCATACCGCCCCCTTGGGACCCCTCATTCGTTTCAAATTTATTCCGTCATTAGGAAAAGTGTTGTATGTATCCTTGGTTGTGCTCCCTAAGATTTCCTTCCTCTGCAGCTACCCTTTTTACACACTCTTCAGCAACTTTGCTCTTATTCCTCCTTAAGCAAAACGCCATGGCCTTACATACAAAGCATCTGATGAATCCCATTCATCATAACTACATGCACATGCCGATCAATATCAAACGTAGTTAAGTCCAAGCCCAAATCATACTCTACCTACCTCAACACTTAACAATTCACCATCTACTCAATGTTATTCCAATTCACATCATAATTATTCAAGGCCTATAACATAAGTTTTTTGATAATTAGTCATTTCTAATTTCCTACACAAGTGTTCAATTTCACAAACTATCATTCCCATTCAAATCCAACTATTTCAATGTCAATTACAAGCCCCTTCTTCTCTAAATAATCATATTCCAATCGACTCAAACCTAATTAAATAAATCATTCAAGCAACTATCCACCTCCAAGTGTTCAACTCATCAATCCAAAATTAACACACCATTCTTATATATACCACTGCCAAGATTCCTATCATGGCGTTCCCTCACCGGTTTGTTCTTGGGAATTCTTCTTTCCGATTACTTCATTCATGTCCATTAGACACCCTTCGGGTCTTGTCCACACTAAACAAGCAATATCGAGGTGATTAGACTCAATATCTCAAGTTAAGTGCTTCAAATTACCAAAGGTACACTCATAGACTTCATGCTAGATGTATCGGTTAGATACCCTAACTAGCACAGGGACAGACTCAGAGTATGCATTTAAGCATAAGCAGTTCCATCCCTTAGGCTCACGAGGACGAACTGCTCTGATACCATAATGTAACACCCTAATATTCAAATCCTTTTGCTCGAGTCATAAGTCAATAATATTACGGTAGTACGACTCTCAAGTGGATTTTTAATATATAAATATAAATAAAATTGAAAGGAGTATTAATTGAGAAGCCTGAAAATGAGTAAAAATAAAATCGCGAAGACGTATCCTCACGTTTCGACAAAAAAAAGATAAGGCGTGAAGTCAAACGCGATATACAGATAGAGGCATAAAGAAGAGTGAGAGAAGTATATTACATGGATATATAACATAAGTAAATAGTCACTAGTCACGACCCGTGAAGTTTAGGCTGGCTAGGATACAGTATAAAAGTAGTTGACAATAGTAACTCCTAATCTCTCCCAAAAGAAACATAAGATCCTCTATAGGCAAGTTTAAAAGAGTTCAATACATAATATAACTTCTTCAAAATAAAGGTGGAAAGATTCTAAGAAAAATATAAAGTGGAGAATGTAAAGATCTTCGCCATCTCTCAGATGAACCATAGGTCACTTCTGAGCACCTAGACCTGTATCTGAAAAACAAGAGATATATACAGAATGAGAATCCCCGACCCATGGGTTCCCAATACGGTAAAAGTGCCAAATAAATACAATGCACTGCAACAAAAACTCACTAAGCATCCTAATCTTCTTTTCACCAAGTATCCATCCTAGGTTCTTGCTAATCCATGATAGGCAACTGTCATAAGGGAAAGCTAAATCTAATTCATATTTTTCATGCTCTCCAACTCTCTAACTCTCTAACAAATTAGAATTAGAATCATAAACAAAACCATCACCAGTTATACTATCTTAGCAATTCTATATCAATACATCATATCCCCACCTGGAGCAAGTGAATTCACTTCACTGCGCCTACCCAGGGAACTCAAATGATCTCATCCAACACTCATCATCATCATTCAATCACATCATCAATTCATCTCGTCAAGAACAGCCCTCAGCGTCCGCCGACACCAGCATGATGGGCCTTTTAGTTGTACAAACACAAGCAATACAGGCAAGTAATACACAATTAAGGTAGAAGTAGAACAAGTAGCACATAATCAGGTAACATAGCATATATGATATAGCAATCTAAAGCAAATAGGCAAACCCAAACAATTCAAATATATGCACATGATGAATGCTTGTCCTATGGCTGATAAGTCTCATCTGTTAGTTATAAAGCCAACTCGACAAGTCCTGGTAGCTAACCATTGGACTGTCCCTCTGTCGTGAATCCCCAACTTGAGTTATACTCAACATAATTCATAATTCATTTTCAACACCCTCACTGGTGTATATTCAGGGGGGTGAGCAAATCCGGAACTTTCACAGTGTCTGGCCACACTTACGACATAGGGTCAGCAAAACCTCGGATCTCAACTTAGAGCTAGTGGAGCGACCCATTGCATCTACCCAAGGAAATCCGAGACTCAAATAGTTTCAATTCCAAATCATAGTTGACTGGGAGGAAGTGGGGGCTAACCACTGCATCTACCCCAGGAGTTTCAATAGCTCAACCTGGAGCGAGTGGAATCACCACTACTGCTACTACTACCCAGGTGCCATAATCTCTGACCTGGAGCAAGTGGGACGAACCACAACCCTTGCTACTACCCAGGCATCACAATCTCTGACCTGGAGCAAATGGGACAAACCACAAACCTTGCTACTACCCAGGCATCACAATTTCTGACCCAGAGCAAGTGGGACAAAACCACAATCCTTGTGTCCACCCGGGAAGCCTCTATACTAACCAACCTGAAGCAAGTGGGGGGTGCAACCACCACCCTTGCATTCACCCAGGAGGTACGTTCTCATATGCCCAGGAGGAACCATGGAGGGGATCCTAACCTGCCACCTTCTTGCTGGGGGCGATTTTATAATACCAGGTAGAACAAGGAAGGGGATTCTCACCTTCCTCCATTTCTCTTGGGTTGCACTTCCTAGAAAGAGAGCTCAAGATAAAACAATCATTCAAAGCCATATTTTTATTTCCAGCCATAAATCAATATTTATCATAGCCATCCGGCTCATGGCATAGCCAATAACCAGCCAATAATCATTATCAAATACAGCCTTTTGGCTCACGGCATACACCGCACTTCCATCATCACCCTCAACACCTATACAGTCATCATTTGTCATGAATCATCATTAATTCTCCACTTACTTCGTTCACAAGTTACCACATCTCCTAGCATATTCCCATCGCTAGGCATAGTATAAGTATTTAGGGCATAAAGGGTGAGAAAGGAGACGTAGAAGTCTGAAATTTGGCTTTGAAAACTCAAAATATCAACCTTGGGGTGAAAATAGGGTCACGCATGCACGTCGCTCACGCGCACGCGTGGAAAGCCCAAAATTACATCGACGCGAATGCGTCCCCTACGCGCACGCGGGGATGGAAGAAAAGTCAGGTGACGTCCACGCGTTAGCCACGCGTACGCATGGGGGCGATTTGTGCCCCACGCACAAAACCAGCGCAATTTTCGCACAACTCTCGGGAATATGGCTGGGCAACTGATGCAGCACATCGGCGCGTATGATAAACCCATATTTCGTGATATATTTTGTGCTTAGTTTGAGTGATTTATTCAATCCTTCACCCACTTATTTATATTAATTGCATGGTTTTACTTTCCCTTCCTTATTATGTGATGTATGTGAAAAACATGTTTCCTATGCTTTAAAATTAATTATTTTAATTACCTTTATTTCCATTCGATGCCGTGACTAGTGTGTTGAGTAGTTTTAGATCTTCTAAGGCAGGAATGACTTAAATGATGGAAAAGGAAACATACGAAAATGGAAGGAAAGTGCGAAACGGAGTTTTGGAAAAACTGGCATCCACGCGATCGCATGGACGACGCGACCGCGTGCCAAGAGCGAAGAAACAGCGACGCGGCCGCATGACTGACGTGACCGCGCACCTTGAGCGAATCGCATACGATGCGGCCACATGACCGACGCGACCGCGTGACAAGGAAAACTCTAAATGACGCGACCGCATGACCTACACGGACGCGTGATAGAGGCCACGCACCAGAAATTACAGAAAACGCTCCCAGCAATTTTCTGAAGCCCTTTTGGCCCAGATCCAAGTACAGGAAGCACAGATTAGAGGTTATAAAGTGTGGGAATGTATCCATTCAAAGGGAGTCTCCAATTTTAGTCACTTTCCATGATTTAGGTTTAGTTGGAGAGAGGTTCTCTCCTCTCTCTTTAGGATTAGGATTTAGATTTAAGATTTTATTTGCCTTAAGGATTATCTTTTTATCAGGTTCAATATTCCTTTTTCATTACTTGCTTTCTCAATTTAATTTATGAATTCTTCTATGTTATTTGAGGTATTTCAGTTTATTGTTGCTTTCTTTTATTTATGTTACTGTTGCTTCCCATTTGAAGGCATTTTTATTCTAGTAGATTTACTTTTTCCCCTTTTTGGTCTTGGTTAAGAAATCAGTAACTCAGGAGTTATCAAACTCAAACATGCTTGATAATTTTTATCTTTGCTAATTGAATTGTTCTTCAATAATCCCAATCTTTTTCCCGGAAATAAATAGGATCCGAAGATCAGACTAATTAATCCCTTGACTTTCCCTTGCCTTAGTAAGGGTTAACAAAGTGGAATTAAGATTCAATTTTCATCATCATTGATAAGGATAACTAAGACTGGACTTCCAATTTCTCATACCTTGCCAAAAGTCTATTTTACAGTTATTTATTTATTTTAATTGCCATTTAATTTACTCGTCATTAAATTAATTTCTTGTTCCTCATTCTTGAAACCCCAAATTTACAATCTCCATAACCAATAATAAGAACATACCTCCCTGCAATTCCTTGAGAAGACGACCCGAGGTTTAAATACTTCGGTTATCAATTTTAAAGGGGTTTGTTACTTGTGACAACCAAAACTTTTGTAAGAAAGGTTGATTGCTTGGTTTAGAAACTGTACTTGCAACGGGAATTTATTATAACTTATAAACCATCAATCTTCAGTTCTTCAGCGTACGCGTCGTCCAGGCGGACGCGTGAATGGTGAATATTTTAAAATGACGCGTTCGCGTCGGCCACGCTTACGCGTGGGAGTGCGTTCTGCTAAAAATTTTACAAAGTTAAAAAGCTGCAGAATTCACAATTTCAAACCCCAAACTTGCAACACATATAACTTCTTCTACAAAAATACTTTTTCAACCGTTTCTGAACCGTTGGAAAGATCGTTGAATAAAATTTCATAAAAATCCAATTTTGAAGAATTGCAAACTCCGTGGACTGAGTTTCGGACCGCCAAAGTTGGTCAAAAATCAGTTTTTACCCAAACATAAGAATCACCAATTTTTCCAATATTTCCAAGCCAAATTCATTTTCACTCATCCAAATGACCACAAACCAATCATATTCACATAATTACACTCAACCAAAACCAAACCTACCTCATCTACACAATTTCACCCAAAACAATCAAATTCCCCACTTCAATTCCTCAAACCATATTATTAAATAACCAAACCAATTATTCACACATTCAATATCTAAAATCCATCCAATTACTCATGTCATCACACAATACACACGTCAACTTAACTTACTTACCTCTTCCGACCTCCGGCCCAAAATTCACGGCCTCCAGCCCAAATTCACAATTTAAATGTATACTCTACAAACCAATACTCATTATCGAATTCATCATATTCTCAACCCAAATCATTAATTTATATTACATATCAGCTATGCATATTAGCACCAATCATTCACACAATCCAAACTTAATCCTAGGAGCATCTAGCCTAGGAATTCTCATCATACCACACGGTACTTAAATAAAACTTAAACCGTACCTCTTGTAGCCAAACCAATTGAGCCTCTTCTTTAGAAGTCTCTACCAACCTTAGCTCCAAGCCTCACCAAAGCTCCTTAAGCAACACCAATCTCCCAATTGTGCACTAAAATCACCAAATACACTAACATAACCAATTTCACATATATGCATTAACCTAAGGTTCATGAAAATGATAAATCACAAGGGTTAGAGGGTTCCTTACCTTAACCCACGAAATTGGTTGATGGAACTCACCAATGGCTCATACTAGAGCACTCCAAAATAACCAAAATCATAAGATTTTCTCAAAACCCAAACCAATTTCGAATTTAAAGAGAAAAACAAAAACTGGGAAGAGGACAATGAATTACTCACCACAAAACCTAAATAAAACTATAGAGGATGAGAAGAGCGACACGTGGCCATAAATGGCTCATCAATCAGAGTTTCGGAGAGAAAGTTATGGTGATTTGAAGTTGGAACTTGGATTAAGTTTTCTCCTCTCTTCTCTCTTCTCCAAAGCTGCGCCCCTACCATCTTCCTTTAGGGTAAATGAGATGAAATGCTCATAACTAATGTTTATATATGTTGTGTCTTGGGCCCATTTAGGCCCGGTTCACTTATTTTTGTTCGTTGGCCTAATTTTGGGTCAAAACCTTTAAGATTAGCGCTCTAAATCGCACTTTAAATATATCTACTTTCCCTAATTATAATTCCTAATTTCTTAACCTTATTTACTTATAATCAATTTTCTCAGCTGTAGTACCAGATAGATCTCAGCCGGTACTGCCGGTCAAAACTCCAATGCGTGTTTTTAGGCAGAAAACTATGGTTTCTGACTCAGAAAAATTCACTGAATCCAAATATCATATTTAAATTATTAAATTCCGATTGCTAATTTTTCTAACCATTTTTTTTCATATCTAATTTATTATTTAATTGATTACGGTTTGACCGAGTTTTACACTCCAAACACATTTTCAAAACCATTCATTTTTACTTAAACCAAACCCATTTCAATTCTATGATTAAATCCGGAGCATTTCCTATTGCTCAGAAATCATTTTACTTTTGCAAAACTCAAAATTTAAAGAACACTTTAAACTTTTCCTAAGATATTGTAAAATGAGATTTATCAATTGAAATTCAAGTTTTTTTAAAGTCACTAAAACTCCTCCAATTTAAATCCTCAAGCCAATTTCCAGAATCATAAACCCTTTTCATATTTAAAACAACTTTAAAACATAAACTTCTTCCAAATGATTCGCTCCCAAAAGAGATAGAATATTTTAATTAAGAAAATAGGCTAAATCAGAATTTTGTTTTCAATACTTTACTTCAAAACATAATTTAAAACTTTCTTAAACAATTCAAATGAAATAATAAAAGTCTTAAACCCATAATTTTCCATCGGACATTTCAAAAAAGTATCAAATTTTATAGGAATTTTGGCAGCACCTCCCCTAAAACTTGGACTTTGCCACCCTCTCCCGATCACAACCAAACCATTTCTAAATCAAACCAACCCAAAATCAAATTAATTTCAATAATCAAACTCTTTTTGAAACTTTAAAGAAACAAATTCGGCAACCGTCTTGTTCCGGGGGTTACCTGAAACGTGTAGCTCGGTCGTCTGGAGATGCCCGAGGTGGGGGTCAGGGACCCGAGCTTGAGGTGTTGGCGATTGGTGGTTGTACCTGCAATGACACTCCGATGCTTAAGTTAGCATGGGTCCAAGCAGATATGTGTAGAATGTGGAATGTGTTTCATACCTGGGTGCTCCAGTGTATTTATAGTAGTTGGCTGTGATCTTCCCTGGATAAGATATTCTTATCTTATCTTATCTTTCGGGAGTTTTATCCCTATCTTTGTGGAACCGCCTTTGCTAGGCCTTTTCGGCCTTTAGGTTTTTTGGGCTTCGTTCCTTTTGATGGGCCTTCTTAGCTTTATTTGTCCGAGGTCCGACCTCAGGCGTGGGCCTTGGGACGAGGTCGGACCTTTCATGGATTTTGCCGAGTTGGAGGAGCTCGGTCAAGGTATGAACAGTGCCCCTGCCCGAGTTCGTCCTTTTTGGGAGGTCGAGCTCGGGCATAGTTGTTTTTCAAATCTCAAAAAGTGGCCGTTCCTGCATTTATTGCATTTTACCGTTTCTCCTTGATTTCCGTTCGGGCTCTGTGAAGGCATTATTTATTTGCTCCCTTCCTTTTTCTTCGTTTATTCTGTTCCTTCCTGTTTTTCTAAGTTTTCGCCATCTCTTTTTCGAGCACTGCTTCTTCTTTCTCTTTGTTCTTCTTCCCCGAATCTTTCCGTGCGTCTTTCCGGGGTTTCCTCTGTGCCGCCGTTTCGTTCTCCTTGCTTCGGAGCTCGTCGTCTTCTTTCTTTTTTCCAGGTTTGTTCCCGTCTCTTTTCTTTGTGTACATATGCTTTCTGTTCTTTGTGTGGCTCTTGTTTGTTTCTTTTTCTTTATGCCTGGGTTGCCCCGAAAAGAGGCGCCGCCATTGCCTTGTTTGTATATGGGGGGGCTCTTTTTGTTTTTCTGGTACTTTGCTCTGGGTTGCCGTATTTTCTTTTGTTTCTTGCTTGGCTGAACGGGTTTTCGCTGTCTGCTTTATGTGATTTTTGCTTGCTGTTGTACTTCTTCTTTGTAGGTAAGAGTTTCATGTCTCGAAAGGTTCTTCAAGCGATGTCGACCAAGATTCCAAGTGGTCTTGGTTGGGTAGACCCTCTTCCCCTAAAAGTCCCTTCTGTAGTAGATTCTGAGTATTTGGCTAGGTTCCGTAGGCACTGTAGCGTATGTGAGAATAGAGAGTCTGAGAGGGATTATGAACTAGTAGCCCCGGAATCCGAGGAGAGAGTGTGCTTCCCGCCCTTAGATAGTTCCGAGAAGCTCTTCTTTTATGCTTATGACTGTTTTTTCTCTAAGCTGGGTGTCCGACTTCCTTTTACCGACCTGGAGTCCGAGGTGTTGTGGTCATGTAACCTTGCCCCTACGCAGCTCCATCCAAATTCTTGGGCGTTCTTAAAGCTGTTTCAACTTTTGTGTCAGTTTTTGGGCGTCGCTCCCTCTATTTCTCTTTTTTCCTATTTGTTTGTGTTGACGAAGCCGGGGTCGGGTGGGGGGAAGGTGTCTTGGGTTTCTTTTAGGGCTAACCAGGGAAGGAAGTTTTGTACCCTTTATGATGAGTCCTTTCATGATTTCAAGAACTTTTATTTCAAGGTCCGGGCTACTGGAGACGTCCGACCTTTCTTTCTGGATGAGAGTGGGGAGCCTTCTTTTCCTCTTTGTTGGCAGGAGAATGTAGTGTCTGCTAAGTATACTTTTGAGAGTCTAGATGAGGTTGAGCAGGCTTTTGTGGGTGTGGTGAGCAGTTTATGGGGTCGGGCACCTCACTTGGATACGAAGAAAATGTTGGGGGATCCAAGCCTTCTCCGTTCCGAGTTAGGTAGTTTCCCGACCTCTCCGAGATTCTTCTTTTTCAATATTGTTGTTTTGCTTGTTTTTGGTTGAATTTCTGTTTGTGGTAATCCTTTTCTTTATATTTCTGCAGAGATGTCTTCTCAGGCGGATTCCATGAAGTTCTTTCGTCGGACGAAGAAGTCTGTGGCCGCTCGAAATATCGAGGCTGAGGCTTCTGCTCGATCTTCTCCGCAGAAGACTACCGTGGGTGTTTAGACTCGGTCGAAGACTATTCCGACTCCCCAGTTCCGAGCTATAAATCAAGACCCTCCGACCTCCGGGCCTGCTACCTCTTCTCCTCCCCCGTTCTCGGGTCCTCCTCCCAAGAAGCAGAAGACCTCTCAAGAGCTTGCGGGTTTTAACGATAAGGATTTCGATGCTCTTGGTTGGATTGAACAGCATATTCTCCCTCAGACTTTTATCTCTACTGATGACGTGTCTATGGAGCATCATTTTCAGTATATGGCGCGGAGTTGTGTTCGGATGGCCAGTCTTCATGCTGCTATTGCCCGGGAGTTCAAGAAATCCCCCATTGGTGCGACCAGCTCCCGACTTGAGAAGGCTCAGTCCGAGTTTGAGAAGATTAGTGAGCTGAAGGCTGCTAGGATTACAGAGCTGGAGGCCTCTTTGGAGAAGGAGAAAGCTAAAGCTACCGCGGCTGTGGCGGCAGCGAAAGCGTCCGAGGAGATGGCGAAGGCGGCGACGGAGAATTATACTCGGATATATGCCGAGCTTGTGGAGACAAGGGAGAAGTTGCAATCTGCTCAGGATGATTTTTACGAGCTGGAGGGCCATGTGGCTAAGGGTATGGATGCTATGTTCGAGAATTTGAAGGCTCAGGTCCGGGTTCTTGCTCCTGACCTGGATCTGAGCTTATTTAGTACGGATAACGTTGTTGTGGAGGGAAAGATTGTTCCTGCTCCCAATGAGGATGAGGTGCCGGTGTCCGATCCCAAGGTTCCGGTGTCCGACCCCAATGTTCCGGTTGCCGACCCGACTTCACCTTTGGCCGGGGATGGCTCTGGTGTGGAGGTTTCAAGCCGAGATGATGGTGCTGTCAAGGCTGTCCCGATTTCTATGGTTCTTCCTCCGCAGCCTTCTACCGATGTGGAATCCGGAAAGGACCTTGATCCTCTGTAACCTTTTATTTTTGGTTCTTTGCCCGGCCTGTGGGCTCTTTTGTTTTTTGGATGGTTTCTGTGAACGCTTTGGATGCTTTTTTGCTACTAGCTACTTGTAGTAACTTTTTAGCTTATTATGCGGTGTTTTGCTTTGACTTCTTGTTCCGCTTTTATGCTTTTTAGTTGTTTTTTGGATAACAACTTTTTAGCTAGCGCTTTGAAACTTCCGTTTTGTCCTTTCCTTCAATTTCGTTTCTTCGCTTGTACTTTTTTAGTTGTTTTTGGATAACAACTTTTTAGTGAGCGTTTTCGAAACTTCGTTTTTATTCTTTCCTTCGATTTCGTTTCTTCGCTTTGTACTTTTTAGTTGCTTTTGTATAGCAACTTTTTAGTAAGCGTTTTCGAAATCTTGGCTTTTGCCGCTTTAAGGCTTCTTTCTTGGATCCGGGTTTTTCCTCGGACCTCGGGTGTTTCGAGTACTTCCCTTTGTTGGGTCCGACCTTGTCGTTGGTCGGCCTTTTAAGTTATTTTTGTAATCTCTTTTTATTTGGCTTTTTGAACCTTTTCAGAGTTACTTTATAACTTCTCACATTAATTTGAACCTCGTCGCTTTATCTTTGCCGACCTTGTGCGGTCTTTTTGGCAAATGATTTTTTGCGTTTTGTCGAGCATAAATTAATGCGCCTTGGCGGGGTACTTTTTCAGGATTTGTTTCATCACGAGGAAGAACAAAAGAAAATAGAAAGATTTGATTAGTATTAAAAAAGAAAGAATATTTACAGAGTGTTTACCCTTGACTAGGTCGGGTGCCTTACTTGACCGGGTGTCTCATTAAAAAACCCCCTGTAGGGGAAAAAGAGTACACCTCGGGTCAAATTTTTCTAGCTGTAGTACCGTCTTAGATTACAGGCGTGCCAGGCCCTGGGCAGCTCATTGCCTTCTAGGTCGGATATCTTGTAATAGCCTGTTCCTAAGACTTCTGTTACTTTGTAGGGTCCTTTCCAGTTTGCAGCTAGCTTTCCTTCTCCCGACTTTTGTGTTCCGATGTCATTTCGGATTAGAATGAGGTCGTGAGTGGAGAAGCTTCGTTTTATTACCTTCTGATTGTATCTGAGGGCCGTTCGCCGTTTTAAGGCTTCTTCTCGGATCCGGGCCCTTTCTCGGACCTCGGGGAGGAGGTCGAGGTCTTCCTTTTGCGCCTGCGGGTTACCTTCTTCGTTGTAGAAGATGACTCTGGGTGACCCTTCATCTATTTCGACAGGAATCATTGCCTCCATCCCATAAGCTAGTCGGAATGGCGATTCTCCCGTTGTAGAGTGTGGAGTTGTCCGATATGCCCATAGCACCTGGGGGAGCTCTTCGGCCCATGCCCCTTTGGCCTCTTGGAGTCTCCGTTTTAACCCGGCCAAGATGACTTTATTTGCAGCCTCTGCTTGTCCATTGGCTTGTGGGTGCTCGACTGAGGTGAATTGCTGTTTGATTTTTAGTTCGGCCACCAAGTTCTGAAAACTGGTGTCCGTGAACTGTGTTCCATTGTCTGTTGTGATGGAGTAGGGGACTCCGAACCTTGTGACAATATTTTTGTATAGGAATTTGCGACTTTTCTGAGCCGTAATGGTGGCTAAGGGTTCAGCTTCGATCCACTTGGTGAAGTAGTCGACCCCTACTATGAGGTATTTGACTTGCCCCGGTCCTTGGGGAAACGGGCCGAGTGGGTCAAGTCCCCATTTTGCGAAGGGCCATGGTGTGGTGATGCTGATAAGGTCTTCGGGTGGTGCTTTGTGAAAATTGGCGTGTTTTTGGCAGGGGGGCATATTTTCACAAATTCCGTTGCGTCTCTTTGCAAGGTCGGCTAGTAGAACCCGGCTCGGACTACTTTTTTGGATAATGGCCGAGCTCCGAGATGGTTCCCGCACATGCCTCCGTGGACTTCTTCGAGGACGCTCTTTGTTTCTGAGGTCGGGACGCACCTAAGGAGGGGGTTTGAGAATCCTCTTCTGTATAATACGTCGTGAATTGGTGTATAATTCTGAGCGTCTTTCGTGAGTTTTTTAGCTTCCTTCCTTTCGATGGGGAGGGTTCCCGACTTCAGGTAGTTGAGTATGGGGGTCATCCATCCTTGCTGTTGGTTGGATATATTTAGCGTTTCTTCCTCTCTGATCACGGAGGGAGATTGTAAGGTTTCCTGGAGGAGACTTCTGTTGTTACCTCCGGGCTTGGTGCTGGCGAGCTTTGAGAGGGCGTCTGCTCGGGCGTTTTGTTCCCGAGGTATGTGCTGGATCTGTATTTCTGAAAAGTGGCGTAATTGTGCCTGTGTTTGGTCCAGGTATTTTTTCATAGTTGGATCTTTGGCCTGGTAGCTTCCATTTACTTGTGACGTGACGACCTGAGAGTCGCTGAAGATCGTGATTTTTTGGGCTCCGACCTCTTCTGCTATCTTTAGACCTGCTAGTATGGCCTCGTATTCGGCTTGGTTGTTCGAAGCCTGGAACTCGAATTTTAGGGATAGTTCTATCCGCGTTCTTTGGTCGCTTTCGAGTATAACCCCGGCCCCGCTTCCTGTTTTGTTTGAGGACCCGTCGACATACAGGTTCCATGAGAGTGGGCTTCCAGGGGTCTCAGTGTATTCTGCGATGAAGTCGGCTAGATACTGAGATTTTATGGCAGTCCGGGCTTCATAGTGGAGGTCGAACTCGGACAGTTCTACCGCCCATTGTAGTATTCGTCCTGCTAGGTCCGTTTTTTGCAGGATGTGTCTCATGGGTTGGTTTGTCCGGACTTTGATGGTGTGGGCTTGAAAGTAGGGACGGAGCCTCCGAGCTGTGAACACTAGGGCGTAGGCGAATTTTTCTATCTTCTGATAGTTTAATTCGGCCCCTTGTAGTGCCTTGCTTACAAAGTATATGGGGTGTTGTCCTCGGTCATTTTCGCGTATTAACGCTGAGGCGACTGCTCGATGTCCAACCGAGAGATATAGTACGAGTTCTTCTCCTTTTAGAGGTCGGGTTAGGATTGGTGGCTGCCCGAGGAATTCCTTGAATTCTTGGAAGGCTTTTTCGCACTCCGGGGTCCATGAGAAGGGTTTCCCTTTCTTTAGGAGCGAGTAGAGAGGTAGTGATTTTATCGCGGATCCTGCCAAGAATCTTGATAGGGCGGCTAGCCTTCCATTCAGTTGTTGTACTTCTTTGACACACGTCGGGCTCTTCATATTGAGTATCGCTTGGCATTTGTCCGGGTTCGCTTCGATGCCCCTTTGAGTCAGCATGAAGCCCAAGAACTTTTCGGCTTCTGCGGCGAAGGTGCACTTTGTCGGGTTAAGTCTCATGTTGTGTTTTCTGAGGGTGCCGAAGACGCTTGTGAGGTCGGTCAGCAAGTTTCTATCTTCTTGTGTCTTTACTAGCATGTCGTCGACGTACACCTCTAGCTGTAGTCCGATGTGCTCTGAGAACACTTTGTTCATTAGCCTCTGGTAGGTTGCCCCTGCGTTCTTCAGTCCGAAGGGCATTACTACGTAGCAGTAGTTTGCCCTTGGGGTTATGAACGAGGTCTTTTCTTGGTCGGGTCCGTACATCGGGATTTGATTGTACCCTGAGTATGCGTCCATGAAGGAGAGATATCTGTAGCCTGAGGCTGCGTCTACTAAGGCGTCGATGTTTGGTAGTGGATATGGGTCTTTGGGGCAGGCTTTGTTGAGGTCTGTGTAATCGACGCACATCCTCCATTTTTCGTTGGGCTTTTTTACCAGGACCACGTTTGCGAGCCATAGGGGGTACTTTACTTCCCTAATGAACCCTGCATCTAGTAATGCTTGTACTTGTTCTTCTATTGCTTGCATGCGCTCGGGTCCGAGCTTCCGACGTCTTTGTTGGACAGGTCGGGACCCTGGGTAAACTGATAGTTTATGGCACATCAGGTCGGGGCTTATGCCTGGCATGTCGGAGGCTTTCCAGGCGAAGAGGTCGGAATTCTCCTTTAAGAGGTTTATGAGTTCCTCTTTTAGGCCCGTTCTAAGGTTCGCTCCTATGTTTGTTATTTTTTCAGGTGTGTTCCCTATCTGGACTTTTTCGGTCTCTCCCTCTGGTTGTGGCCGAAGATCTTCTCGGGCTTGAACTCGTCCGAGTTCTATTGTGTTGACCTCTTTCCCTTTTAGGCTCAGGCTTTCGTTGTAGCATCGCCGCGCTAATTTTTGGTCGCCTTTTAGGGTAGCGATTCCCTTTGCGGTAGGGAATTTCATACAGAGGTGTGGGGTCGAGACTATGGCCGCCAGTCTGTTTAGGGTTGGTCGCCCAATGAGGGCATTGTATGCTGAAGTGACGTCGACTATAATGTAGTCGATGCTTAACATTTTGGATTGCTCGCCTCTTCCAAAGGTAGTGTGTAGCGAGATGTATCCTAAGGGATGGATCGGGGTGTCCCCTAGCCCAAATAAGTCGGTGGGGTAGGCCTTTAGCTCTTTCTCTTCAAGTCCGAGCTTGTCGAAGGCCGCTTTGAACAGGATGTCTGCTGAGCTTCCCTGGTCAATCAGGGTTCGATGTAAGTTGGCGTTTGCTAGGATAATGGTGATTACCATTGGATCGTCGTGCCCGGGTATTATCCCTTGAGCATCTTCTCGGGTAAATGAGATAGTAGGTAACTCGGGCAGGGGGCTGTCTTCTCGGACGTGATAGACTTCTTTGAGGTGTCTTTTTCGCGAGGATCTGGATGTTCCTCCGCCTGCAAAACCTCCATTTATCATGTGAACGTGTCTTTCAGGGGTTCGCAGGGTTGGTTCGGCCCGACCTTCATTGTCTCCCCGTCTTCTCTTCCTGGCCTCTTCTCCTTTCTCTGCTATGTATCTGTCGAGTTTTCCTTCTCTGGCCAGCTTTTCTATAACATTTTTTAGGTCATAGCAGTCGTTAGTAGAATGACCGTAGAGCTTGTGATATTCACAGTATTCGGACCGATCTCTTCCCGCTCTCTTGTGTTTTAGTGGTCGGGGCGGTGGGATCTTTTCGGTGTGGCATACTTCTCTGTAGACGTCTACCAGGGAGACTCGGAGGGGGGTGTAGTTGTGGTACTTCCGTGGCTTGTCCGAGTTGGGTTCTTCTTTCTTCTTCTGTTCCCGATCTCGATCTCGGAGTGGGTAGGTTGATTCCTTCCTAGAAGAGTCTCTTAACTGGGAGGTTTCCTCCATGTTGATGTATTTTTCTGCTCGCTCCTGTACCTCGTATAGGGAGGTCGGGTATCGTTTGGATAGGGATTGGCTAAACGGTCCTTCTTTTAGGCCGTTTGCTAGTCCCATGATGGCTGCTTCGGTGGGCAGGCGTTGTATGTCCAGGCAGGCTTTGTTGAATCGCTCCATGTATTCTCCGAGAGTTTCTTGGTTACCTTGTTTGATCCCGAGTAGGCTGGGGGCATGTTTTGTCTTGTCCTTTTGAATAGAGAACCTTGTTAGGAATTTTTTGGTTAGGTCTTCGAAGCTGGTGATCGATCTTGGTGGCAGGTTGTCAAACCACTTCATGGCTGACTTGGTGAGAGTGGTGGGGAAGGCTTTGCACCGAATTGCGTCGGAGGCGTCGACTAGGTACATTCTGCTTCTGAAGTTGCTGAGGTGGTGACTTGGATCGGTGGTGCCGTCGTAGAGATCCATATCGGGTGGTTTGAAGTTTCGCGGTACCTTCTCCTTCATGATCTCTCGCGTGAAGGGATCATGGTTGCCTTCGGGGGTGGTGCCGCGCTCTGTCCGGTTTTTCAGGTTGGCCTATACTTTTCGTAGTTTTTCTTCTAATTCTCTGCGTTTGCGAGCTTCTCTTCTCAGCTCTTGTTCAGTTTCTTTTTGCTTCTTTATGTCCTCTTCGAGTTGTTTCAGTCGGTTTTGTTGTGCCCGGACTGCTTCTAGAATTTCCGAGCTCTTTTCTTTTTCGGGATTTTGTGGATCCTTGTTTGGGAGTGATGTCTTTGGGCGATTCTGTTTGTTGCCTCCTGGAGTGCGTGGTGATAGAGGGCTGTCCGGTCGTTCTCCGGTGTCAACTTCCTCCTCTTGTTCTGATGCAGCGTGGTCATTGTTGAGTGGGTCGTCCGCCATGGTAAAGGGATGACTTCCAGGTCCCCGGCAACGGCGCCAATGTTCCGGGGGTTACCTGAAACGTGTAGCTCGGTCGTCTGGAGATGACCGAGGTGGGGGTCAGGGACCCGAGCTTGAGGTGTTGGCGATTGGTGGTTGTACCTGCAATGACACTCCGATGCTTAAGTTAGCATGGGTCCAAGCAGATATGTGTAGAATGTGGAATGTGTTTCATACCTGGGTGCTCCAGTGTATTTATAGTAGTTGGCTGTGATCTTCCCTGGATAAGATATTCTTATCTTATCTTATCTTTCGGGAGTTTTATCCCTATCTTTGTGGAACCACCTTTGCTAGGCCTTTTCGGCCTTTAGGTTTTTTGGGCTTCGTTCCTTTTGATGGGCCTTCTTAGCTTTATTTGTCCGAGGTCCGACCTCAGGCGTGGGCCTTGGGACGAGGTCGGACCTTTCATGGATTTTGCCGAGTTGGAGGAGCTCGGTCAAGGTATGAACACGTCTCTTTAACAAAACCAAAAATAACTCAATCAGACAAACAATCATTATCATTCAAAACAGCCAGTCGATGCATAAGATTCATACAATCACCAAAAACTGTAATTCTCTCATCATATCTAATGATAACAATTCCAAATATAAAGTTGAGTTTTTAGAAAGCAACCCCTACCTCGAATAATTAAAAATCATAAACCAAACACATTAAGAAACTCTTTCTTTTCGGCTCGCAATCAGTGGCAACTACAACCTCAGCTCCAAACCACTTACGCAGCAACCACAACAACTCTAATCACAGCAGAAAATCAATTTAAACACAGCAATTAATTCACTTGCATTAATCCACTAAACTTATCAGGTATTCAACCCCAAAATATTTTAACTTTAAAACAATCCCCTACCTCGATTAGTGGAGTTCGCATAAACCTATTGTAAAAACTCCCTTTCCTTTTAATTCATGGAAACCACTTCGACTGCTTCCTCCAGCAACAGCGATGAGGGAACAACACCACGAGGCAGATACAAAACGACAATAGCGGTGAATCTAATAATCTATCGTGGGGTTTAAGGCTGAGTAAGGATACAAAGGAATATTTATGTAAAGTAGGACAGAGTTAATCAATGAAACATTATAGCAAGACAAGGTGGGACAGAATAACCTTACTAGAGGAACAAGAGACTGGAATTGCAGCAGCTCCGGTGACCCTCACCGGCAAGGACAGAACCGACAGTAACTTCAAGGGGGCTGAGATAGCAAACCCTAAGAAATAGAAGCGGAATTTTGGAGTAGCGACAGCAGCGCTGGTGTCTCAAAGCAGCAAGAACGCGACACCGGCTCACCTCCAGCGACGGCAGAGGCGCAGTTAGATGCTTCGGCAACGATGGATCTGGCGGTGGTTCATAAGAAGACGACGCCAGGGACTGGGTACGGTGGCTGGACTGGCCGCGGCCCTCCCAGGTTCTCTCTCTCTCTCTCTCTCTCTCTCTTACATGCGGATCCTCTCTCTGCCCGTGGCTCTGCTTGACGGCGATGGACTCAGAGGCGGCGGCAGCATCACGCGCAGTAGCAGTCCGTGATGATGACGATGGCGACGCTGGCTTTATGGCAAGAAGGACGGCAGCGACGGGGACTGATGAGCGGATAATTTATACGCTTTTTGGCATTGTTTTTAGGTAGTTTTTAGTAGGTTCTAGCTACTTTTTAGTATGTTTCTATTAGTTTTCATGCAAAATTCATATTTCTGGACTTTACTATGAGTTTGTATATTTTTCTGTGATTTCAGGTATTTTCTGGCTGAAATTGAGGGAGCTGAGCAAAAATCTGATTTAGGCTGAAAAAGGACTGCTGATGTTGTTGGATTCTGACCTCCTTGCACTAGGAATGGATTTTTTGGAGCTACAGGAGTCCAATTGGCGCGCTCTCGATTGGATTAGAAAGTAGACATCCAGGGCTTTCCAGTAATATATAATAGTTCATACTTTGCGCGAGGATAAACAACGTAAACTGCTGTTTAACGCCAGTTCCATGTTGCATTCTGGCGTTCAGCGCCAGAAACAGGTTGCAAGTTAGAGTTAAACACCAGAAACAGGTTACAACCTGACGTTTAACTCCAGAAACAGCCCAGACATGTGAGAAGCTTAAGTCTCAGCCCCAGCACACACCAAGTGGGCCCTAGAAGTGGATTTCTGCACTATCCATCTTAGTTTACTCATTTTCTGTAAACCTAGGTTACTAGTTTAGTATTTAAACAACTTTTAGAGACTTATTTTGTATCTCATGACATTTTAGATCTGAATTATATACCTTTTGACGGCATGAGTCTCTAAACTCCATTGTTGGGGGTGAGGAGCTCTGCAGCGTCTCGATGAATTAATGCAATTATTTCTGTTTTCCATTCAAATATGCTTGTTCCTATCTAAGATGTTCATTCGCGCTTCACTATGAAGAAGGTGATGATCTGTGACACTCATCACCTTCCTCAATCCATGAACGTGTACCTGACAACCACTTCCGTTCTACATTAGATTGAATGAGTATCTCTTAGATTCCTTAATTAGAATCTTCGTAGTATAAGCTAGAATCTATTGGCAGCATCCTTGAGAATCCGGAAAGTCTAAACCTTGTCTGTGGTATTCTGAGTAGGATCGAAGGATTGGATGACTGTGACGAGCTTCAAACTCGCGAGTGTTGGGCGTAGTGACAGACGCAAAAGGATCAATGGATCATTTTTCGACATGATCGAGAACCAACAGATGATTAGCCGTGCTGTGACAGAGCATTTGGACCATTTTCACTGAGAGGATGGGAAGTAGCCATTGACAACGGTGATACCCTACATACAGCTTGCCATGGAAGGAGCCTTGCATGTTTGAAAGTGAGAAAGTATTATGTTACAGGAATTCAGAAGACAAAGCATCTCCAAAACTCCAACATATTCTCTATTACTGCATAATAAGTATTTATTTCATGCTCTTTTACTTTTTACAATTAAATCTAAGAATCATTATTGATATTATATCCTGACTAAGAGTTACAAGATAACCAAAGCTTGCTTCAAGCCAACAATCTCCGTGGGATTGACCCTCACTCACGTAAGGTATTACTTGGATGACCCAGTGTACTTGCTGGTTAGTGGTACGAGTTGTGAAAAGTGTGATTTACAATTTCGTGCACCAAGTTTTTGGCGCCGTTGCCGGTGACTGTTTGAGTCTGAACAACTGACGGTGAATCTTGTTGCTTAGATTAGGAAAAATTAGTCTTTTTGGTTTAGAGTCACTAGAATTGCATTTTTTATTATCCCTTTAAAATTTTTTTTTCAAAAATATTATTTTTCTTTATTAATTTTTAGTTTTTCTGTGAGTTTACTGTCATGTTTTAAGTTTGGTGTCAATTGCATGTTTTTCTTTGTTTTTCAATTTTTGAATTGCATGTTCTTTATTTTTCCTTGATCTTCAAATTGTTCTTGTCAATTTTTCTTGTTTGATCTTTGGTTTCTCCTGTTCTGTGTGTTTTCGTGTTTTCCTTGTACTTTTTCAAAATATCAGTTTTAAAAAATATCAATTTTTTATACAATATTAAAATACGTTAAATTTATAGTTCAATTGGCTAGAGCATTGGCTTATGTTCTTGGCAATTGGGTATCTTCTTTTTAAAACTTTTTCAAAAATAATATTTTTCTTTGGTTAAATCTTGTGCCAAACTTTAAGTTTGGTGTTCTCTTGTTAATTTTCTTTAGTTTGCGAAAATTTATTTTTAGTTTTCTAAAAATTTTAAGTTTGGTGTTCTATCTTTTGTTCTTGTTGTTCTTGTGAGTCTTCAAAGTGTTCTTGAGTCCTCTTGATGTTTTGATCTTAAAATTTTTAAGTTTGGTGTTCCTTGGTGTTTTCCCTCCAAAATTTTCGAAAACAAGGAGCATTAGATCTAAAAATTTTAAGTCTTGTGTCTTTTATATGTTTTTCTCTTTCATAATAAAATTCAAAAATAAAAAATATCTTTTCTAACTATTTTTAAGCAATATTTTTGAATTTTTTAAAAAATTCAAATTTCAATTTCAAAATTTTTCAAATCTTATGCTTTTAAGATTTAAAAAAAAATTTATTATATCTTTTTTAAAAATATCCTAACCACTTTTTCTCTCCTTACTTTTTCAAAAATCTTCATAAAATATTTTCAAATCTCTTATTTTATTTTATTTTTATTTTAGTTTTTATTTTATTTTATTATTTCAAAAATATTTTTATAATAAAATAAATAAAATAAATCCACGTCATCTCCCTTTCTCCATCATGGACCTAAATGGAAATGAACAGTCCAGAAGGACTCTAGCTGCTTCATATGGGAGTAGTATCTGTATACCCTCCATTGGAGTTAGTAGTTTTGAGTTGAATCCTTAGCTCATTATCATGGTGCAGCAAAGTTGCCAGTATTCCGGTCTTCCACAAGAAGAACCTACAGAGTTTCTGGCACAATTTTTACAAATTGCTGACACAGTACATGATAAGGAAGTAGATCAGGATGTCTACAGATTGTTACTGTTTCCATTTGCTGTAAAAGACCAAGCAAAGAGGTGGTTAAATAACCAACCTAAGGCTAGCATAAAGACATGGAAATAGCTGTCAGAAAAATTATTGAATCAATACTTCCCTCTAAAATGGATGACACAGCTAAGGATAAGCATCCAAGGCTTTAAACAAGGAGATAATGAATCCCTTTATGATACCTGGGAGAGATACAGAGAGATGCTAAGAAAATACTCCTCTGAAATGTTTTCAGAGTGGGTGCGGTTAGACATCTTCTACTATGGGCTTACAGAAAAAGCTCATATTTCTCTAGACCACTCAGCTGATGGATCTATACACATGAGAAAGACAATTGAAGAAGCTCAAGAGCTCATTGATACAGTTGCCAGAAATCAGCATCTGTACCTAAGCAATGAACCTTCCATGAAAGAAGAGGCTAAAATAGTAACTGCTGAACTCAGTCCTGCAGAACAAGTTACTGAATTCAACCAGCAATTATATTTTCTGACAAAATAGTTAGCCGAATTTAAGGAGATACTACAAGAAACAAGAATGGCTAATATGAACATGGAAGTGCAGTTGAAGCAAACAGAACAACAGTTATCAAAACAAATAATAGAAGAATGCTAAGCAGTTTAATTAAGAAGTGGGAAAACATTAAATACCTCACTTCAAGGAAGCAGGAAGCCAAGAAATGAACAAACTGCTACCCAAAATCCCTTTGAGGACAGTAAGAGCCCAGAGAGGAATAATTCTGGCGCTCAAACGCCAGAAAAAGGTGGAGAACTGGCGTTGAATGCCCAACCCATTCTCAGTTCTGGTTTTCAAACGCCAGAAACAAGTAAGAAATTGGCGTTGAACGCCCAAAAGAAGCTCAGTTCTGGCGTTCAGACGCCAGAAACAGGTAAGGAGTTGGCATCTAACACCACTCCAGCTTCCACCCCTGGCATTCAAACGCCAGTGGGGGATCAGACACATACAAGTGCTGATAGCAACCCCTCTAAAAGGGCTTATCAACCCACATCTATAGGCAATAAACCTGCAGCAACTAAGGTTGAGGAATACAAAGCCAAAATGCCCTATCCTCAGAAACTCCGCCAAGCGGATCAGGATAAGCAATTTGCCTGCTTTGCAGACTATCTCAGGACTCTTGAAATAAAGATCCCGTTTGCAGAGGCACTTGAGCAAATACCCTCTTATGCTAAGTTCATGAAAGAGATCTTAAGTCATAAGAAGGATTGGAGAGAAACTAAAAAAGTTTACCTCACTGAAGAATGCAGTGTAGTCATTCTGAAAATCTTACCTGAGAAGCTTAAAGATCCCGGAAGCTTTATGATACCATGCATATTAGAAGGTACTTGTACCAAGCAAGCTCTATGTGATCTTGGAGCAAGTATCAACCTAATACCTGCATCTACTATCAAAAAGCTTGGTTTGAATGAAGAAGTCAAACCAACTCGGATATGTCTCCAACTTGCTGATGGATCCATTAAATACCCATCAGGCGTGATTGAAGACATGATTATCAAGGTTGGGCCATTTGTCTTTCCCACTGATTTTGTGGTGCTGGAGATGGAGGAGCATAAGAGTGCAACTCTCATTCTAGGAAGACCTTTCCTAGCAACTGGACGAACCCTCATTGACGTCCAAAAAGGGGAATTAACCCTGAGAGTCAATGAAGATGAGTTTAACTTGAATGTTGTCAAAGCTATGCAGCATCTAGACACCCCGAATGACTACATGAGCATTGATATTATTGACTCTCTAGTAAAAGAGGTCAATATGACTGAGAGTCTCGAATCAGAGCTGGAGGATATCTTTAAAGATGCTTAGCCTGACTGGAGGAACCAGAGAGAATAATAGAACCTCTGAAAATCCCTCAGGAAGAGGAGAAACCTTCCAAACCCGAGCTCAAACCATTACCACCATCCCTGAAATATGCATTTCTGGGAGAAGGTGATACCTTTCCTGTAATCATAAGTTCTACCTTATAGCCACAGGAAGAGGAAGCACTAATTCAAGTGCTAAGGACACACAAGACAGCTCTTGGGTGGTCCATCAGTGATCTTAAGGGCATTAGCCCAGCCAGATGCATGCACAAGATCCTATTGGAGGGTGACGCTAAGCCAGTGGTTCAACCACAGAGGCGGCTGAATCCAGCCATGAAGGAGGTGGTGCTGAAGGAGGTCACTAAATTACCAGAGGCTGGGATCATTTATCCTATTTCTGACAGCCCCTGGGTAAGCCCTGTCTAAGTCGTCCCTAAAAAGGGTAGCATGACAGTGGTTCATAATGAAAAAAATGAACTGGTTCCTACAAGAACAGTTACAGGGTGGCGTATGTGTATTGATTACAGAAGGCTCAATACAGCTACCAGAAAGGATCATTTTCCTTTACCATTCATAGACCAGATGCTAGAAAGACTAGCAGGTCATGAATACTACTGCTTCCTAGATGGATATTCAGGTTATAATCAAATTGCAGTAGAACCCCAGGATCAAGAGAAAACAGCATTCACATGTCCATCTGGAGTATTTACATACAGAAGGATGCCATTTGGTCTGTGCAATGCACCTGCAACCTTTCAAAGGTGCATGCTATCTATTTTCTCTGATATGATGGAAAAATTTCTGGAAGTCTTCATGGATGACTTTTCAGTATTTGGAGACTCATTCAGCTCCTGTCTTGACCACCTAGCACTTGTTCTAAAGAGGTGCCAAGAGACTAACCTGGTTTTAAACTGGGAGAAATGTCACTTTATGATGACTGAAGGAATTGTCCTTGGGCACAAAATTTCGAACAAGGGAATAGAGGTGGATCAAGCTAAGGTAGAGGTAATTGAAAAACTACCACCATCTACCAATGTTAAGGCAATCAGAAGCTTTCTAGGGCATGCATGAATTTATAGGAGGTTGATAAAAGATTTTTCAAATACTGCAAAACCTTTGAGTAATCTGCTAGCTGCTGACTCGCCATTTATCTTTGATAAGGAGTGTCTACAGGTGTTTGAGACTCTGAAAGCTAAGCGGGTCATAGCACCAGTCATCTCTGCACCAAACTGAACATTACCATTTGAATTAATGTGTGATGCCAGTGATCATGCCATTGGTACAGTGTTGGGACAGAGGCATGACAAGCTTTTGCACGTCATTTATTATGCCAGCCGTGTTCTAAATGATGCGCAGAAGAACTACACAACCACAGAAAAGGAATTGCTTGCAGTAGTTTATGCCATTGACAAGTTCAGATCCTATTTAGTAGGATCAAAAGTGATTGTGTACACTGACCATGCTGCTCTTAAATATCTACCCACAAAGCAAGATTCAAAACCCAGGCTCATAAGATGGGCGTTGCTTCTGCAAGAGTTTGATATAGAAATAAGAGACAGAAAAGGGATAGAGAACCAAGTAGCAGATCACCTGTCCTGAATAGAACTAGTAGAAGGGACGTCCCTCCCTCTTACTGAGATCTGTGAAACCTTTCCGGATGAGCAACTTTTTGCCATTAAGGAAGCACCATGGTTTGTAGAACTTCATGATAGTGACTCTGACAAAAAGTTCATTGTTAATGGGCAAGGAGTCAAGCATTATCTTGAATGCAATGTGATGTGCGAAAAACGATCCAACACAAAACTCACCGGCAAGTGTACCGGGTCGCATCAAGTAATAATAACTCACATGAGTGAGGTCGATCCCACAGGGATTGAAGGATTGAGCAATTTTAGTTTAGTGGTTGATTTAGTCAAGCTTAGCTTGGAATGTAAAGGGAGAGGGGAGAATTGCAGTAAATTAAAGAGCAGGAAAGTAAACTTGCAGAATCTTAAAGAACAAGAAATTAAATGACTGAAACTTAAAGTGCAAGAAATGTAAATTGCAGTAACTTAAAATGCAAGGAATATAAATTGCTTGAATGTAAAAGGGATTTGAGGAATGGGATCTCAGAATCTAAGCAAAGAGGAACTGAATTGCAATAATTAATAAAGCAGAGATTAAATTGAAAGCAATTAGAGCTCAAACAGTAAGGAAATTAATTGCAGCAGAGGTTCACAGAAGAACCAAAAGGAAATTTGGATCTCAGGACTCCAGAGACTAGGTAACAAAGCCTAGATCTCAATTGCCTTCCCAGATCCAAGCTCTCAAAGCAATTGACAAGAAATTGAAGAAGAAGCAGTAAAGGGAATGTAAATGGATTCAATTATGCAGAAGAGAAATTAAAGAGCTCTTGAGTGGAGATTGAGACAGAATTTTCTCAATTCTTAACACCCAAGACTCAAACAAGAGAAATAGAGATGCCCAA
The DNA here is from genome assembly GCF_014773155.1 of Arachis stenosperma. NCBI lineage: Eukaryota > Viridiplantae > Streptophyta > Magnoliopsida > Fabales > Fabaceae > Arachis > Arachis stenosperma. The sequence continues at coordinate 75,123,965 of NC_080380.1, read as the reverse complement.
GCAAGAACGAGGAAGAAGAGAGATCAATTATCCTCCCCAATTCTCAGAAATCTCCGTGAAGTCTCTCAAAGAAAAGTTGCAAAATTCAAAGCTCTAAAACCAAAAGTGCCAAATTCAAAAGTCAAGTTCCCGGTCCTAATTACATCAAACTAGCTCCTATTTATACACTTTCTATTCTTGGATCTTGGGATTTGGATGGGCTTTTGATTTGGTGAAGAAATGAATTAAATTGGATTTTTAATTCAATTTTTGGCCCAAGATCAATTGCTTCCAGGAGGCTGCCCTGCCCTTGCAGAGGGCAGGGCAGAAAATTGATGCGGCTGGCCCATGGTGCGTGCACGTGGTGCGAGCTTGGTGCGCAGGATGCTGCCCTGCCCTCGCGGAGGGCAGGGCAGAAATTTCTGGTGCGCCATTCTTGATGCCTGTGCGCCAGATTGATGCTGCCGAAGCCTCCTTGGTGCGCCAGAATGGTGCCTTGGTGCGCCACAACAAAATGCTGCCCTGCCCTCGCGGAGGGCAGGGCAGTGTTTCCAAATTGAAGCCCCGTGTTCGATCCTTGAGTGACGCACACGCTACTTCTTTTCTTTGATATTCTTGGCACCAAAGTGAAACTTAGTTTCTTGTTTCCTCATGGTTCCGTGTTCGACTCTTGTGGTAAGCAATGGTGGGCTTTTTCTTTGAATTTTTCCTTTTTGAGAGCCCGATACTGCCCTTGTGGAGGGCAGGGCAAGGTTTTTCCTTCCTTTGATCCAAGGCACCATTTTGTGCTCTGCCCTTGTCGTGGGCAGGGCAGAGTTGCCTCTTCTTGGCTTGCTCCCTTATGTTGCCCTCCTAGAGGGCAGTGTGCCCTTGTGGAGGGCAATGCTTGCTTCCTCCATTATGCGCCACACTTCTCCTTCCTTTGACCACGTTTTCTTCTCCTTGGGCCACGCTTTCTTAGGCCACGCTTTTCTCTTTTCTTCTTTTCTTCACCTACAATAAACCAAAACAACCACTCCAAGAATCACTAAATTCACAAGGCTTATAAATCAATTAAAAATCAATTAAATTTAGCTTAAACCTCATGAGTTAACATTAATTTCATGGTGGTTGTTTGATTTAAAGAAGTTATGCATTTTCACTCCAAATCAATTACTTAGGATGCAAGAAAGTGCATAAAGACTAACAAAACAAGTAAAATTAGCTTGAAAAATGGGTATATGATGACTTGTCATCACAACACCAAACTTAAATCTTGCTTGTCCCCAAGCAAGCATCAAAACTAAGAGAAATTGAAATGAACAAGAAAAGAACACATATCCTTATTAGGCATATAGCAGAACTTGATTTTTGGGGTCTTCATGCAGACAATGATAACTCAAGTTATTGTTTGCTGTTACATAGTATACATTTTTCATCAAAGGTTTGCTAAACTTGCTGTTATAAGACTTACTCTTTAATCACTCCCTTGCTAACTTTTCTTTCTTATAATGCTTAACAAGCTTATTCTTTTGGAGGTTTGGTGTCTAATGTTGCAGTAATAGCCTTTGGCTTTATTGTTTTCTTTCTTTTACTCAACATCTTTCCACCACAGACACATGGCTCATTAATTCTTCCTAGGATCATTGATGCCCAGCATCTCTTTGGATAACTAAATGTTCTGTAGCTAAGTTGCTCTTTATTGTGGACTTTCAATTGGCCATCCCAAATCAGTTGATCTAAGTGACCGGGTTTTAAAATACCCCTTAGAATTTACTCATCCAAGCATATCTTAGTACAAGAACACCACAGGCATATATCCTAAGGTCCAAGCTATTGGTGTCCAACCTTTATTTTTTGCTTTTCTTGCCACTTTGGTTGTTTCTTCTTCCTTTTCTTTCTGTTTTTGTTCTCAAGGGTTTTTTCTTTATTGGTAAGGGTCTTGATAACAGCAAGCTAACTCACACTTGAATGAGAATGAGATTATGCAACAATTATTTCATGAGTTATGCATTTAATCAAACATATATACCACCATTAACTTCCATTCTACTTATGCAACATTGGATATTTCACTTTTCAATTCAAACCAAATCTCTTTTATTCAAGCATATGGGAAACAAAACAAGATTAAAGCTCAGTGATGAATGACAAGCATTATGCAAATCATTTCTCTAGCTACTTATTGAACAACAGAAAGTACAAGAAAAATAAATAAAAAGGAAATAAACAGTGGAGGCATATCATGTTTCAGACATGCTTCTCCTTATTAGAAGAGTGAAAGAAGGGGAATGAAAGAACTTTGCTACTTTCTATTGGTCGTGGCTGCTGCTTGATTCTCCCTTTTTCTTCTTTCTCTTCCCTAGCTTGGAATAATCTCGGATCTCTTCACCAGGACATCTTCTACCCCAGACAGCATCTAAGAGTCCTGAGAGCCTAACATCTTCCAATCTTTTAAAGGTTGCCTCCGTATAGTGACGAGACCTTGCTTGTTGCTTGGCTTCAAATTCAGGGCATTGCTGAAATGGCTTGATCTGAGGATTGAGTGTTGGCAAATTATGGGTCAAGTATTCCAACCTTGCTTGCATGTTTTCATCATTCTCCATTCTTTGTGCATATCTCACTTCTCCCATGGTGTGATGAATATTCTTCCATTGATACAAGTTGTGACTGTATTCCCCTGCTTTAGCTTGACTAAAATATAGCTTATCATATGATTCTTTGAATTCTTTGTATTGCTCTTTTTGTCCTTCAAGAATCTGTGCTTGAAATTCTTGCTGTTGAGTCATCATTTGCTGTTGCCATCTCTCTTGCTTCTCCTCCATTTGACGCTGCCAAGCTTCTCTCTCCTCTTTGTCTTTCAGATATTGCTCCCTAAACTCTGGATGGGGCTCTAGATATTTCTCTTGGCACCCCTGATTTTGCTCTTGTTGAGTCTGCATGAGTTGTTGAGATAGCTCTTCTATCGCTCTGTGTAGCTGGCTCATGTCTATGGCATCATGAGCTTGATTTCGTCCTTCCTCTCTTTGTGATCTCCTTTGCCTGGGAGCTACCACCCCCTCTGGATCATCTTCTTCATTTATTCCTTCCATACTCTTCTTAGTGATCCCTTTTCCCTTTTTCACCTTTTCTGTGTCCTCATCTTCAAAGATTACTCCAGCTTTGTCACATAGCCTGAGGATGGTACTTGGATGTCCAAGACCACTTGATTTGCTTGTGCTATTGGCCATCTCTTGAATACTGTCGGCTATGAGTTGTGCGAGGTTGATCTCACCTCCATGCAAGATGCAGTATGTCAAGAGTGCTCGTTTGATTGTGACCCAAGAGGCGTTTCCAGTAGGAAGGATAGATCCCCTCACTATTTCATACCATCCCTTAGCCACAGGAGTGAGATTTATCCTCCTCAAGTGACTTGGAACTCCCTTTGAATCTCTTTCCCAATCTGTATTCTCCACACATAACCCCTGCAAGATCTCATCAGGATTGTTTTCCATCTGCAATCTGGTTTCATAACTGGGCTCTGCATAAGTTATGGTTCTCAACTTGAGGGCCCTTGTGATGGCAGCTGGGCTAAAACTCACTTCAACTCCTCTGACATAACTTGTGTAAGGAGCACTATCTTTGTTTTCTTTTACAGCATTTGCATAGAACTCCCTGATCACGACTGCACTGATGTCAACAAGAGGAGCACATAAAAGTTCCCACCTTCTTTCTTTAGTGATTTGCCTCATGATGGGGTATTCCCCGTCTCTCAACTCAAGGCTTTTCTCATAAATGACATTCTTTGTCTCCATGAACCTATGATATCTCCCTTCATGGAATTGGGATTTAAATTTGGTTGCATCAAATGATGGAGGTTCGGCTACCATAGGTTCCTTTCCCGGCCTTCTTTTTGAACTTGAGGAGGCCATTGGATTTGAGGTAAGAAGAAAGAAAAAGTGAGATTAGAAGAAGTATGTGTTGTGTTTGGGATGAGTTTTGGTTCGGTTCTGTTGTGTGAGATAAGGGAATTATTTTGGTTTTAGGAGTAGAAGAGATTATGGCTTTCATATGAAAGTGGCTTGAATGAGTGTGTAGACCGTTTTGGTGCCAACTGCTATTTATAGGTGGATTCTTCAAGCTTTCCAACAAAACCATAATGAGTGAGAAAGGGGCTCGTTGGTGCTCATGAAGGGTTGAGATTGAGTTGTTCATCTAAGGGATTCATGAAATGGACGGTCTGCATGCATTGTTGAAGCTTTGACGAGGATCCTCTTCCCATTGGCTGCATGCATTTAGGTGTTCGATGATGCATGCGTGCAAATTCTGTTTCCCCATGAGCGCATTCTTCTAGGCACATGTGACCATCCTCACATAGCTGATCCTAGCCGTGGCCCCTCCTTGTGTTTGTTTTAATTTTTTTTCCTGCATGAACCAAAACAACTAGCCTTAGAACATTAATGTAGTCGTGGCAATTGATTTGTACTAAAGGAAAAGAATTGTTTTGTTTTGTTTATTATTATTTATTATTTAAATTTTTTTATGATCAATTGTGTCCAAGATGCTAAAAGTTGGTGAACACCAAACTTATCTTTTATTGGGGGGACGGCTTAGCAATGCAAACCATTCTTCACAATTGATGTATTTTTAAAAAAATTTGATGCATGATCCCTTTCTGTATGGTTTTGATTCCATGATTGGGAAATGATCTTCTGAACATTGTTACACATGCAGACACCAAACTTAGTGTTTGGTCATATGCTCCATCAAAAGAATTACGCATATGTTATAAGAATAGCTCCCTTTCTTTTGAAAAGCAAAAATTAAGTGTGCCTTAAGGGACACCAAACTTAGAAGTCTGACTTATGCTCTAAAATAAAATATGCATTTATCAAATATGAAAGTTCAAAATCATACTCAGGAAATCATAGCTTATTAAAGAGAAGACAGAAATCTTAAATCATGGGTTGCCTCCCATGAAGCGCTCTTTTATTGTCACTAGCTTGACATTAGACTCCCTTTAGGGTGGTTGATGTTGGTGATGTCTCAACTTGTCACCTCTCACTGTAAGCTTTCTCTGTGTGCCTTGATGCTCAATTTCAATGTGCTCAAGAGAGAGTACTTGGTTGACAGTGTAATGATCTTCTGTTCCCAGCTGTTGATATACTAATTGTACTTTGTCACCTTTGGAAAATCTCTCAGTTGGAATTTTCTTGTTCTTCCACCCTTTGTAAGCCTTCTTCCTGTTTTTCTTCTTTTTCTTCCTTGTTGATTTGTCTCCTTTGACAGTGACTTGAGTTATGATTCCCCCCCTTTTGTTTATCATCCCGGCCTCTTTTTGAATTCCTTCTCCTCCTTGTACAAGCTCACTCTCCTGTTCTATTGTTTTGTCGGTTGCTTGCTTTGGAAGGAAGTCACCACTTGTCTTGCTTGTTTCTTCATTCCTTTGTAATTCTGGAAAGACTTTCAAGGTGATGCTCTCCTCATGCATCCTGAGGGTTAGCTCTCCCTGCTCTATATCCACAATGGCTCTAGCAGTGGCCAAAAATGGTCGACCAAGTATTATGGAGTCATTTCCATTTTCTGAAGAATCCAGGATCACAAAATCTGCCGGATAGATGAACTTGTCGACCTTAACTAAAAGGTTCTCAATCAGCCCTTTAGGATACACTACTGATTGGTCCACCAACTCCAAGGACATCTGTATTGGTTTCACCTCCTTTATGCCAAGCTTCTTTACTAAAGAAGATGGGATTAGATTTATGCTTGCTCCTAAGTCACACATCCCCTTGTTGATGAATAGGTTTCCAATAGTGCAGGGTAAGAAGAAACCTCCAGGATCTTCAAGCTTGGGAGGGAGTCCCTTTTTGATGAGTGCACTGCATTCTTCACTAAGCATTACAGTCTCCTTCTCATTCCAACTTCTCTTCTTGTTGATGAGCTCCTTTAAGAACTTGGCATACAGAGGCATTTGCTCCAATGCCTCAGCCAAAGGTATGTTGATTTCCAACTTCTTGAAAGTCTCAAGAAACTTGTGGAAATGCTGATCCTTTGTCTCTTTGTGGAATCTCTGTGGATAAGGTATTGGTGGTGTCAAGCTTTTCTCCCCTTGAAGTTGTCTTTGAATCGGTTCTTCCATGATCTGCTTTCCCTTCTTCAGATTCTGTGGTTGGTTATTTTCCTCTGTGAGTTTTTCTGAGACATTCTTGCTTGTCATGTCCTTGTTGATGGCTTCATCATTCCTTGTTGGCTCATTGTCATTCTCCATGAGTTTCTTGGTTGCTCCTTGGTTACCATCCATTAACATCTTTCCACTTCTTAGTTGCACGACCTTGCATTCTTCCTTTGGGTTAGGAATTGTATCACTTGGTAGTGAGCTTGATAGTTTTTCAGCAGACATCTGTTTGGAGATTTGCCCAATTTGCCTCTCTAGGTTCTTCATGGAAGCTTCTTAGTTCTTTGTTGTCAATTCTTGGTTCTTCATCATTTTCTCCATGAGCAGCTCTAGATTAGTGATCCTCTGAGAGTCTTGTGAGATTGGTTGGTTTTGGGGTGTTGATGGATGATGGTAAGTGCTTTGGTTAGTTGGGTGGTTATTGGGTAGGTGATGGTTAGAATTGGGGTAGTTATTTTGTGGTTTTCTGCATGTGTTTTGGTTAGTGTTTGGCTGGGGGTTGTGGTTTGTGTTTTTCCAATTGTTCTGACTTGAGTTTCTTTGCCATGGTTGTTGGCTTTGATTGTGGTTGTCTCCCCATCTGAGGTTGGGATGATTCTTCCAAGATGGATTGTAAGTATCACCATAGACTTCATTTGTTCCAGGATTTTGGTTGTGCATGTATTGGACTTGCTCTTGCTGTTGCTCCTCTTGGGTTTCTTCACTTTGCACCCATGTGGTTGATGGTTGGCTTGTGGTGCTCACTGCTGCTACTTGCAAGCCGTCAATTCTTTTGGCCATTTGCTCAAACTGTTGTTGAATCTGCTGCTGCATCATCTTGTTCTGAGCTAGAATTGAATCCACTCCTTCTAACTCCATTACTCCTCTTCTCTGTGATGGTTGGCGTTGTCTTTGGTGAGCAAAGAAATATTGGTTGTTGGCCACCATATCAATGAGGTTTTGAGCTTCCTCTGTAGTTTTCATGAGTTGTAATGAGCCTCCAGCTGAGTGATCAAGTGCTTCTTGGGCTTTCAGAGTAAGTCCTTCATAGAAGTTTTGCAACTTATCCCATTCAGTAAACATCTCTGGTGGACATTTTCTCAATAGAGCTTTATATCTTTCCCAGGCTTCATATAAATTCTCAGCCTCCATTTGAGTGAATGTCTGCACCTCAGTCTTCAATCTTATGTTTCTTTGAGGGGGGTAAAATTTGGCAAGGAACTTGCTCACCAAGTCATCCCAAGTGTTGATGCTTTCCTTTGGAAACGTTTCTAGCCATTGAGTGGCTTTGTCTCTGAGAGAGAATGGAAAGAGCAACAAGTTGTAACTGTCAGGAGGCACACCATTGGTTTTAACAGTGTCACAAATCCTCAAGAAGGTGGATAAGTGTTGATTTGGGTCCTCCAATGGTCCTCCTCCAAAAGAACAGTTGTTTTGAACCAAAGTGATGAGTTGTGGCTTTAGTTCAAAGTTGTTTGCATTGACATTGGGGGGAAGAATGCTACTCCCACAGTGTCTAGCATTTGCAAATGTGTAGGAAGCCAGTACTCTTCTTTGTTGTTGGTTATTATTGGCTCCTCCTTCTGGTTGATTGGGATTTGATGGATCTCCTTCCATTTCTTGGAATTCCTCCTCAGATTCTTCCTCTCCAATAACGTTCTTCCCTCTTTCAGCTCTTCTTATTCTTCGAAGAGTCCTTTGGTCAAGTTCAGAGAGGATGGGGAAAGATCTTCCTGTACCTGACATACAAACACACAACAATAAACACACAGATCCAGAAAATCAATAAAACTTCAATCTATTGCTAGAATGAATTTTTTTTTAGTTAGTTTAAGCAAAAATTCAAACAGTTAGTGTGTTAGAGAAACAGAAAAGAAAAAGTGCTTAATCTAGACCTCCACTTCACTTAATCATTGTCAATCTATTTCAATCCCCGGCAACGGCGCCAAAAACTTGATGTGCGGAAAATGATCCGACACAAAACTCACCGGCAAGTGTACCGGGTCGCATCAAGTAATAATAACTCACATGAGTGAGGTCGATCCCACAGGGATTGAAGGATTGAGCAATTTTAGTTTAGTGGTTGATTTAGTCAAGCTTAGCTTGGAATGTAAAGGGAGAGGGGAGAATTGCAGTAAATTAAAGAGCAGGAAAGTAAACTTGCAGAATCTTAAAGAACAAGAAATTAAATGACTGAAACTTAAAGTGCAAGAAATGTAAATTGCAGTAACTTAAAATGCAAGGAATATAAATTGCTTGAATGTAAAAGGGATTTGAGGAATGGGATCTCAGAATCTAAGCAAAGAGGAACTGAATTGCAACAATTAATAAAGCAGAGATTAAATTGAAAGCAATTAGAGCTCAAACAGTAAGGAAATTAATTGCAGCAGAGGTTCACAGAAGAACCAAAAGGAAATTTGGATCTCAGGACTCTAGAGACTAGGTAGCAAAGCCTAGATCTCAATTGCCTTCCCAGATCCAAGCTCTCAAAGCAATTGACAAGAAATTGAAGAAGAAGCAGTAAAGGGAATGTAAATGGATTCAATTATGCAGAAGAGAAATTAAAGAGCTCTTGAGTGGAGATTGAGACAGAATTTCCTCAATTCTTAACACCCAAGACTCAAACAAGAGAAATAGAGATGCCCAAGCAAGAACGAGGAAGAAGAGAGATCAATTATCCTCCCCAATTCTCAGAAATCTCCGTGAAGTCTCTCAAAGAAAAGTTGCAAAATTCAAAGCTCTAAAACCAAAAGTGCCAAATTCAAAAGTCAAGTTCCTGGTCCTAATTACATCAAACTAGCTCCTATTTATACACTTTCTATTCTTGGATCTTGGGATTTGGATGGGCTTTTGATTTGGTGAAGAAATGAATTAAATTGGATTTTTAATTCAATTTTTGGCCCAAGATCAATTGCTTCCAGGAGGCTGCCCTGCCCTTGCGGAGGGCAGGGCAGAAAATTGATGCGGCTGGCCCATGGTGCGTGCGCGTGGTGCGAGCTTGGTGCGCAGGATGCTGCCCTGCCCTCGCGGAGGGCAGGGCAGAAATTTCTGGTGCGCCATTCTTGATGCCTGTGCGCCAGATTGATGCTGCCGAAGCCTCCTTGGTGAGCCAGAATGGTGCCTTGGTGCGCCACAACAAAATGCTGCCCTGCCCTCGCGGAGGGCAGGGCAGTGTTTCCAAATTGAAGCCCCGTGTTCGATCCTTGAGTGACGCACACGCTACTTCTTTTCTTTGATATTCTTGGCACCAAAGTGAGACTTAGTTTCTTGTTTCCTCATGGTTCCGTGTTCGACTCTTGTGGTAAGCAATGGTGGGCTTTTTCTTTGAATTTTTCCTTTTTGAGAGCCCGATACTGCCCTTGTGGAGGGCAGGGCAAGGTTTTTCCTTCCTTTGATCCAAGGCACCATTTTGTGCTCTGCCCTTGTCGTGGGCAGGGCAGAGTTGCCTCTTCTTGGCTTGCTCCCTTATGTTGCCCTCCTAGAGGGCAGTGTGCCCTTGTGGAGGGCAATGCTTGCTTCCTCCATTATGCGCCACACTTCTCCTTCCTTTGACCACGTTTTCTTCTCCTTGGGCCACGCTTTCTTAGGCCATGCTTTTCTCTTTTCTTCTTTTCTTTACCTACAATAAACCAAAACAACCACTCCAAGTATCACTAAATTCACAAGGCTTATAAATCAATTAAAAATCAATTAAATTTAGCTTAAACCTCATGAGTTAACATTAATTTCATGGTGGTTGTTTGATTTAAAGAAGTTATGCATTTTCACTCCAAATCAATTACTTAGGATGCAAGAAAGTGCATAAAGACTAACAAAACAAGTAAAATTAGCTTGAAAAATGGGTATATGATGACTTGTCGTCACAACACCAAACTTAAATCTTGCTTGTCCCCAAGCAAGCATCAAAACTAAGAGAAATTGAAATGAACAAGAAAAGAACACATATCCTTATTAGGCATATAGCAGAACTTGATTTTTGGGGTCTTCATGCAGACAATGATAACTCAAGTTATTGTTTGCTGTTACATAGTATACATTTTTCATCAAAGGTTTGCTAAACTTGCTGTTATAAGACTTACTCTTTAATCACTCCCTTGCTAACTTTTCTTTCTTATAATGCTTAACAAGCTTATTCTTTTGGAGGTTTGGTGTCTAATGTTGCAGTAATAGCCTTTGGCTTTATTGTTTTCTTTCTTTTACTCAACATCTTTCCACCACAGACACATGGCTCATTAATTCTTCCTAGGATCATTGATGCCTAGCATCTCTTTGGATAACTAAATGTTCTGTAGCTAAGTTGCTCTTTATTGTGGACTTTCAATTGGCCATCCCAAATCAGTTGATCTAAGTGACCGGGTTTTAAAATACCCCTTAGAATTTACTCATCCAAGCATATCTTAGTACAAGAACACCACACGCATATATCCTAGGGTCCAAGCCATTGGTGTCCAACCTTTATTTTTTGCTTTTCTTGCCACTTTGGCTGTTTCTTCTTCCTTTTCTTTCTATTTTTGTTCTCAAGGGTTTTTTCTTTATTGGTAAGGGTCTTGATAACAACAAGCTAACTCACACTTGAATGAGAATGAGATTATGGAACAATTATTTCATGAGTTATGCATTTAATCAAACATATATACCACCATTAACTTCCATTCTACTTATGCAACATTGGATATTTCACTTTTCAATTCAAACCAAATCTCTTTTATTCAAGCATATGGGAAACAAAACAAGATTAAAGCTCAGTGATGAATGACAAGCATTATGCAAATCATTTCTCTAGCTACTTATTGAACAACAGAAAGTACAAGAAAAAGAAATAAAAAAGGAAATAAACAGTGGAGGCATATCATGTTTCAGACATGCTTCTCCTTATTAGAAGAGTGAAAGAAGGGGAATGAAAGAACTTTGCCACCTTCTATTGGTCGTGGCTGCTGCTTGATTCTCCCTTTTTCTTCTTTCTCTTCCCTAGCTTGGAATAATCTCGGATCTCTTCACCAGGACATCTTCTACCCCAGACAGCATCTAAGAGTCCTGAGAGCCCAACATCTTCCAATCTTTTAAAGGTTGCCTCCGTATAGTGACGAGACCTTGCTTGTTGCTTGGCTTCAAATTCAGGGCATTGCTCAAATGGCTTGATCTGAGGATTGAGTGTTGGCAAATTATGGGTCAAGTACTCCAACCTTGCTTGCATGTTTTCATCATTCTCCATTCTTTGTGCATATTTCACTTCTCCCATGGTGTGATGAATATTCTTCCATTGATACAAGTTGTGACTGTATTCCCCTGCTTTAGCTTGACTAAAATATAGCTTATCATATGATTCTTTGAATTCTTTGTATTGCTCTTTTTGTCCTTCAAGAATCTGTGCTTGAAATTCTTGCTGTTGAGTCATCATTTGCTGTTGCCATCTCTCTTGCTTCTCCTCCATTTGACGCTGCCAAGCTTCTCTCTCCTCTTTGTCTTTCAAATATTGCTCCCTAAACTCTGGATGGGGCTCTAGATATTTCTCTTGGCACCCCTGATTTTGCTCTTGTTGAGTCTGCATGAGTTGTTGAGATAGCTCTTCTATCGCTCTGTGTAGCTGGCTCATCTCTATGGCATCATGAGCTTGATTTCGTCCTTCCTCTCTTTGTGATCTCCTTTGCCTGGGAGCTACCACCCCCTCTGGATCATCTTCTTCATTTATTCCTTCCATACTCTTCTTAGTGATCCCTTTTCCCTTTTTCACTTTTTCTGTGTCCTCATCTTCAAAGATTACTCCAGCTTTGTCACATAGCCTGAGGATGGTACTTGGATGTCCAAGACCACTTGATTTGCTTGTGCTATTGGCCATCTCTTGAATACTGTCGGCTATGAGTTGTGCGAGGTTGATCTCACCTCCATGCAAGATGCAGTATGTCAAGAGTGCTCGTTTGATTGTGACCCAAGAGGCGTTTCCAGTAGGAAGGATAGATCTCCTCACTATTTCATACCATCCCTTAGCCACAGGAGTGAGATTTATCCTCCTCAAGTGACTTGGAACTCCCTTTGAATCTCTTTCCCAATCTGTATTCTCCACACATAACCCCTGCAAGATCTCATCAGGATTGTTTTCCATCTGCAATCTGGTTTCATAACTGGGCTCTGTATAAGTTATGGTTCTCAACTTGAGGGCCCTTGTGATGGCAGCTGGGCTAAAACTCACTTCAACTCCTCTGACATAACTTGTGTAAGGAGCACTATCTTTGTTTTCTTTTACAGCAATTGCATAGAACTCCCTGATCATGACTGCACTGATGTCAACAAGAGGAGCACATAAAAGTTCCCACCTTCTTTCTTTAGTGATTTGCCTCATGATGGGGTATTCCCCGTCTCTCAACTCAAGGCCTTTCTCAAAAATGACATTCTTTGTCTCCATGAACCTATGATATCTCCCTTCATGGAATTGGGATCTAAATTTGGTTGCATCAAATGATGGAGGTTCGACTACCATAGGTTCCTTTCCCGGCCTTCTTTTTGAACTTGAGGAGGCCATTGGATTTGAGGTAAGAAGAAAGAAAAAGTGAGATTAGAAGAAGTATGTGTTGTGTTTGGGATGAGTTTTGGTTCGGTTCTGTTGTGTGAGATAAGAGAATTATTTTGGTTTTGGGAGTAGAAGAGATTATGGCTTTCATATGAAAGTGGCTTGAATGAGTGTGTAGACCGTTTTGGTGCCAACGGCTATTTATAGGTGGATTCTTCAAGCTTTCCAACAAAACCATAATGAGTGAGAAAGGGGCTCGTTGGTGCTCATGAAGGGTTGAGATTGAGTTGTTCATCTAAGGGATTCATGAAATGGACGGTCTGCATGCATTGTTGAGGCTTTGACGAGGATCCTCTTCCCATTGGCTGCATGCATTTAGGTGTTCGATGATGCATGCATGCAAATTCTGTTTCCCCATGAGCGCATTCTTCTAGGCACATGTGACCATCCTCACATAGCTGATCCTAGCCGTGGCCCCTCCTTGTGTTTGTTTTAATTTTTTTTCCTGCATAAACCAAAACAACTAGCCTTAGAACATTAATGTAGTCGTGGCAATTGATTTGTACTAAAGGAAAAGAATTGTTTTGTTTTGTTTATTATTATTTATTATTTAAATTTTTTTATGATCAATTGTGTCCAAGATGCTAAAAGTTGGTGAACACCAAACTTATCTTTTATTGAGGGGACGGCTTAGCAATGCAAACCATTCTTCACAATTGATGTATTTTTAAAAAAAGTTGATGCATGATCCCTTTCTGTATGGTTTTGATTCCATGATTGGGAAATGATCTTCTGAACATTATTACACATGCAGACACCAAACTTAGTGTTTGGTCATATGCTCCATCAAAAGAATTACGCATATGTTCTAGGAATAGCTCCCTTTGTTTTGAAAAGCAAAAATTAAGTGTGCCTTAAGGGACACCAAACTTAGAAGTCTGACTTATGCTCTAAAATAAAATATGCATTTATCAAATATGAAAGTTCAAAATCATACTCAGGAAATCATAGCTTATTAAAGAGAAGACAGAAATCTTAAATCATGGGTTGCCTCCCATGAAGCGCTCTTTTATTGTCACTAGCTTGACATTGGACTCCCATTAGGGTGGTTGATGTTGGTGATGTCTCAACTTGTCACCTCTCACTGTAAACTTTCTCTGTGTGCCTTGATGCTCAATTTCAATGTGCTCAAGAGAGAGTACTTGGTTGACAGTGTAATGATCTTCTGTTCCCAGCTGTTGATATACTAATTGTACTTTGTCACCTTTGGAAAATCCCTCAGTTGGAATTTTCTTGTTCTTCCACCCTTTGTAAGCCTTCTTCCTGTTTTTCTTCTTTTTCTTCCTTGTTGATCTGTCTCCTTTGACAGTGATTTGAGTTATGATTCCCCCCTTTTTGTTTATCATCCCGGCCTCTTTTTGAATTCCTTCTCCTCCTTGTACAAGCTCACTCTCCTGTTCTATTGTTTTGTCGGTTGCTTGCTTTGGAAGGAAGTCACCACTTGTCTTGCTTGTTTCTTCATTCCTTTGTAATTCTGGAAAGACTTTCAAGGTGATGCTCTCCTCATGCATCCTGAGGGTTAGCTCTCCCTGCTCTATATCCACAATGGCTCTAGCAGTGGCCAAAAGTGGTCGACCAAGTATTATGGAGTCATTTCCATTTTCTGAAGAATCCAGGATCACAAAATCTGCCGGATAGATGAACTTGTCGACCTTAACTAAAAGGTTCTCAATCAGCCCTTTAGGATATACTACTGATTGGTCCACCAACTTCAAGGACATCTGTATTGGTTTCACCTCCTTTATGCCAAGCTTCTTTACTAAAGAAGATGGGATTAGATTTATGCTTGCTCCTAAGTCACACATCCCCTTGTTGATGAATAGGTTTCCAATAGTGCAGGGTAAGAAAAAACCTCCAGGATCTTCAAGCTTGGGAGGGAGTCCCTTTTTGATGAGTGCACTGCATTCTTCACTAAGCATTACAGTCTCCTTCTCATTCCAACTTCTCTTCTTGTTGATGAGCTCCTTTAAGAACTTGGCATACAGAGGCATTTGCTCCAATGCCTCAGCCAAAGGTATGTTGATTTCCAACTTCTTGAAAGTCTCAAGAAACTTGTGGAAATGCTGATCCTTTGTCTCTTTGTGGAATCTCTGTGGATAAGGTATTGGGGGTGTCAAGCTTTTCTCCCCTTGAAGTTGTCTTTGAATCGGTTCTTCCATGATCTGCTTTCCCTTCTTCAGATTCTGTGGTTGGTTATTTTCCTCTGTGAGTTTTTCTGAGACATTCTTGCTTGTCATGTCCTTGTTGATGGCTTCATCATTCCTTGTTGGCTCATTGTCATTCTCCATGAGTTTCTTGGTTGCTCCTTGGTTACCATCCATTAACATCTTTCCACTTCTTAGTTGCACGACCTTGCATTCTTCCTTTAGGTTAGGAATGGTATCACTTGGTAGTGAGCTTGATGGTTTTTCAGCAGACATCTGTTTGGAGATTTGCCCAATTTGCCTCTCTAGGTTCTTCATGGAAGCTTCTTGGTTCTTTGTTGTCAATTCTTGGTTCTTCATCATTTTCTCCATGAGCAGCTCTAGATTAGTGATCCTCTGAGAGTCTTGTGAGATTGGTTGGTTTTGGGGTGTTGATGGATGATGGTAAGTGCTTTGGTTAGTTGGGTGGTTATTGGGTAGGTGATGGTTAGAATTGGGGTAGTTATTTTGTGGTTTTCTGTATGTGTTTTGGTTAGTGTTTGGCTGGGGGTTGTGGTTTGTGTTTTTCCAATTGTTCTGACTTGAGTTTCTTTGCCATGGTTGTTGGCTTTGATTGTGGTTGTCTCCCCATCTGAAGTTGGGATGATTCTTCCAAGATGGATTGTAAGTATCACCATAGACTTCATTTGTTCCAGGATTTTGGTTGTGCATGTATTGGACTTGCTCTTGCTGTTGCTCCTCTTGGGTTTCTTCACTTTGCACCCATGTGGTTGATGGTTGGCTTGTGGTGCTCACTGCTGCTACTTGCAAGCCGTCAATTCTTTTGGCCATTTGCTCAAACTGTTGTTGAATCTGCTGCTGCATCATCTTGTTCTGAGCTAGAATTGAATCCACTCCTTCTAACTCCATTACTCCTCTTCTCTATGATGGTTGGCATTGTCTTTGGTGAGCAAAGAAATATTGGTTGTTGGCCACCATATCAATGAGGTTTTGAGCTTCCTCTGTAGTTTTCATGAGTTGTAATGAGCCTCCAGCTGAGTGATCAAGTGCTTCTTGGGCTTTCAGAGTAAGTCCTTCATAGAAGTTTTGCAACTTATCCCATTCAGTAAACATCTCTGGTGGACATTTTCTCAATAGAGCTTTATATCTTTCCCAGGCTTCATATAAATTCTCAGCCTCCATTTGAGTGAATGTCTGCACCTCAGTCTTCAATCTTATGTTTCTTTAAGGGGGGTAAAATTTGGCAAGGAACTTGCTCACCAAGTCATCCCAAGTGTTGATGCTTTCCTTTGGGAACGTTTCTAGCCATTGAGTGGCTTTGTCTCTGAGAGAGAATGGAAAGAGCAACAACTTGTAACTGTCAGGAGGCACACCATTGGTTTTAACAGTGTCACAAATCCTCAAGAAGGTGGATAAGTGTTGATTTGGGTCCTCCAATGGTCCTCCTCTAAAAGAACAGTTGTTTTGAACCAAAGTGATGAGTTGTGGCTTTAGTTCAAAGTTGTTTGCATTGACATTGGGGGGAAGAATGCTACTCCCACAGTGTCTAGCATTTGCAAATGTGTAGGAAGCCAGTACTCTTCTTTGTTGTTGGTTATTATTGGCTCCTCCTTCTGGTTGATTGGGATTTGATGGATCTCCTTCCATTTCTTGGAATTCCTCCTCAGATTCTTCCTCTCCAATAACGTTCTTCCCTCTTTCAGCTCTTCTTATTCTTCGAAGAGTCCTTTGGTCAAGTTCAGAGAGGATGGGGGAAGATCTTCCTGTACCTGACATACAAACACACAACAATAAACACACAGATCCAGAAAATCAATAAAACTTCAATCTATTGCTAGAATGAATTTTTTTTTAGTTAGTTTAAGCAAAAATTCAAACAGTTAGTGTGTTAGAGAAACAGAAAAGAAAAAGTGCTTAATCTAGACCTCCACTTCACTTAATCATTGTCAATCTATTTCAATCCCCGGCAACGGCACCAAAAACTTGATGTGCGGAAAATGATCCGACACAAAACTCACCGGCAAGTGTACCGGGTCGCATCAAGTAATAATAACTCACATGAGTGAGGTCGATCCCACAGGGATTGAAGGATTGAGCAATTTTAGTTTAGTGGTTGATTTAGTCAAGCTTAGCTTGGAATGTAAAGGGAGAGGGGAGAATTGCAGTAAATTAAACAGCAGGAAAGTAAACTTGCAGAATCTTAAAGAACAAGAAATTAAATGACTGAAACTTAAAGTGTAAGAAATGTAAATTGCAGTAACTTAAAATGCAAGGAATATAAATTGCTTGAATGTAAAAGGGATTTGAGGAATGGGATCTCAGAATCTAAGCAAAGAGGAACTGAATTGCAACAATTAATAAAGCAGAGATTAAATTGAAAGCAATTAGAGCTCAAACAGTAAGGAAATTAATTACAGCAGAGGTTCACAGAAGAACCAAAAGGAAATTTGGATCTCAGGACTCTAGAGACTAGGTAGCAAAGCCTAGATCTCAATTGCCTTCCCAGATCCAAGCTCTCAAAGCAATTGACAAGAAATTGAAGAAGAAGCAGTAAAGGGAATGTAAATGGATTCAATTATGCAGAAGAGAAATTAAAGAGCTCTTGAGTGGAGATTGAGACAGAATTTCCTCAATTCTTAACACCCAAGACTCAAACAAGAGAAATAGAGATGCCCAAGCAAGAATGAGGAAGAAGAGAGATCAATTCTCCTCCCCAATTCTCAGAAATCTCCGTGAAGTCTCTCAAAGAAAAGTTGCAAAATTCAAAGCTCTAAAACCAAAAGTGCCAAATTCAAAAGTCAAGTTCCCGGTCCTAATTACATCAAACTAGCTCCTATTTATACACTTTCTATTCTTGGATCTTGGGATTTGGATGGGCTTTTGATTTGGTGAAGAAATGAATTAAATTGGATTTTTAATTCAATTTTTGGCCCAAGATCAATTGCTTCCAGGAGGCTGCCCTGCCCTTGCGGAGGGCAGGGCAGAAAATTGATGCGGCTGGCCCATGGTGCGTGCGCGTGGTGCGAGCTTGGTGCGCAGGATGCTGCCCTGCCCTCGCGGAGGGTCGGGCAGAAATTTCTGGTGCGCCAGATTGATGCTGCCGAAGCCTCCTTGGTGCGCCAGAATGGTGCCTTGGTGCGCCACAACAAAATGCTGCCCTGCCCTCGCGGAGGGCAGGGCAGTGTTTCCAAATTGAAGCCCCGTGTTCGATCCTTGAGTGACGCACACGCTACTTCTTTTCTTTGATATTCTTGGCACCAAAGTGAGACTTAGTTTCTTGTTTCCTCATGGTTCCGTGTTCGACTCTTGTGGTAAGCAATGGTGGGCTTTTTCTTTGAATTTTTCCTTTTTGAGAGCCCGATACTGCCCTTGTGGAGGGCAGGGCAAGGTTTTTCCTTCCTTTGATCCAAGGCACCATTTTGTGCTCTGCCCTTGTCGTGGGCAGGGCAGAGTTGCCTCTTCTTGGCTTGCTCCCTTATGTTGCCCTCCTAGAGGGCAGTGTGCCCTTGTGGAGGGCAATGCTTGCTTCCTCCATTATGCGCCACACTTCTCCTTCCTTTGACCACGTTTTCTTCTCCTTGGGCCACGCTTTCTTAGGCCACGCTTTTCTCTTTTCTTCTTTTCTTCACCTACACCACTCCAAGTATCACTAAATTCACAAGGCTTATAAATCAATTAAAAATCAATTAAATTTAGCTTAAACCTCATGAGTTAACATTAATTTCATGGTGGTTGTTTGATTTAAAGAAGTTATGCATTTTCACTCCAAATCAATTACTTAGGATGCAAGAAAGTGCATAAAGACTAACAAAACAAGTAAAATTAGCTTGAAAAATGGGTATATGATGACTTGTCATCACAATGTTGAGCAAGAAAGCTCAAGATTGAGATTGGATTAAAGCTCAGTAATAGTCCAGCTAAAGACGTTAAAGAAGCGCTTATTGGGAGGCAACCCAATCTTTATTTATTTATATTTCTATTGTTCTCGTATGTTTTTATTAGGTTTATGATCATGTGGAGTCACAAAACAATTGCAAAAATTAAAAACAGAATCAAAAACAGCAGAAGAAAAAGCACACCCTGGAGGAAGAACTGTCTGGTGTTTAGACGCCAGAAACGTGCATCTGTCTGGCGTTTAACGCCAGAAAGAAGCACCAGGCTGGCGTTCAACGCCAGAAACAAGCATCAGGCTGTCGTTGAACGCCAGAAATAAGCTACATTTGGGCGTTTAACGCCAGAAACAAGCAGCAATCTGGCGTTAAACGCCAGGATTGCACTAAGAGGGCGTTCTACACGCCTAAATGGTGCAGGAATGAGAAATCCTTGACACCTCAGGATCTGTGGACCCCACAGGATCCCCACCTACCTCACCATTCAAGTTCAAACCATTTCCTCCCCAAAACTCACCCATTCACACACCTCCATCTCCCCAACTTCTCCTTCTACTCCCTTCTTTCTTCTTTTTGCTTAAGGTCGAGCAATATTCTAAGTTTGGTGTGGTAAAAGCATAGCTTTTTGTTTTTCCATAACCATTGATGGCACCTAAGGCCAGAGAAACCTCAAGAAAGAGGAAAGGAAAGGCAATTGCTTCCACTTCTGAGCTATGGGAGATGGAGAGATTCATCTCAAGGGTCTGTAGCTCAGTAGTAGAGCATTTGACTGCACATCAAGAGAGCCCACTCATGGACCTCAACAAGAGCATGAGGAATTCCCTCATCAAGAAATCCCTGAGATACCTCAGGGATACATTTTCCTCCACACGATTATTGGGAGCAACTAAGGATAGGAGCACCAAAACCACTAGGAATCAAGCAACAGAGGCAAGAAAGGGACATAGAGGAACTCAAGAGCACCTTTGGTTCTTCAAGAAGAAGACGCTACCCTCACTAAGGTGGACTCATTCTTTAATCTCCTTGCTCCTATTTTTCTATTTTTCGATTTTATGCTATATGTTTGTCTATGTTTTGAGTCTTTACTACATGATCATTAGTATTTAGTAACTATGTCTTAAAGCTATGAATAATTCCATGAATCCTTCACCTTTCTTAAATTAAAAATGTTTTTAATATAAAAGAACAAGAAGTACATGAGTTTCAAATTCATCCTTGAAATTAGTTTAATTATATTGATGTGGTGGCAATACATTTTGTTTTCTGAATGAATGCTTGAACAGTGCATATTTTTTATCTTTTTGTTTATGAATGTTAAAATTGTTGGCTCTTGAAAGAATGAGGAACAAAGAAAAATGTTATTGATAATCTGAAAAATCATGAAATTGATTCTTGAAGCAAGAAAAAGCAGTGAAAAAAAATTGGCGAAAAAAAAGAGGGAAAGAAAAAGCAAGCAGAAAAAGCCAATAGCCCTTAAAACCAAAAGGCAAGGGTAAAAAGGATCCAAGGATTTGAGCATCAATGGATAGGAGGGCCCAAGGAAATAAATCCAGGCCTAAGCGGCTAAATCAAGCTGTCCCTAACCATGTGCTTGTGGCATGCAGGTCCAAGTGAAAAGCTTGAGACTGAGTAGTTAAAGTCGTGATCCAAAGCAAAAGAGTGTGCTTAAGAACTCTGGACACCTCTAATTGGGGACTTTAGCAAAGCTAAGTCACAATCTGAAAAGGTTCACCCAGTTATGTGTCTGTGGCATTTATGTATCCGGTGGTAATACTGGAAAACAAAGTGCTTAGGGCCACGACCAAGACTCATAAAGTAGCTGTGTTCAAAAATCAATATACTAAACTAGGAGAATCAATAACACTATCTGAATTCTGAGTTCCTATAGATGCCAATCATTCTAAACTTCAAAGGATAAAGTGAGATGCCAAAACTGTTCAGAAGCAAAAAAGCTACTAGTCCCGCTCATCTAATTAGAACTAAGCTTCATTGATATTTTAGAATTTATAGTATATTCTATTCTTTTTATCCTATTTGATTTTCAGTTGCTTGGGGACTAGCAACAATTTAAGTTTGGTGTTGTGATGAGCGGATAATTTATGCGCTTTTTGGCATTGTTTTTAGGTAGTTTTTAGTAGGTTCTAGCTACTTTTTAGTATATTTCTGTTAGTTTTCATGCAAAATTCATATTTCTGGACTTTACTATGAGTTTGTGTATTTTTCTGTGATTTCAGGTATTTTCTGGCTGAAATTGAGGGAGCTGAGCAAAAATCTGATTTAGGCTGAAAAAGGACTGCTGATGCTGTTGGATTCTGACCTCCCTGCACTCGGAATGGATTTTTTGGAGCTATAGGAGCCCAATTGGTGCGCTCTGAATTGGGTTGAAAACTAGACATCCAGGGCTTTCCAGCAATATATTATAGTTCATACTTTGCGCGAGGATAAACGACGTAATCTGGCGTTTAACTCCAGTTCCATGTTGTATTCTGGCGTTCAGCGCCAGAAACTGGTTGCAAGTTGGAGTTAAACGCCAGAAATAGGTTACAGCCTGACGTTTAACTCCAGAAGCAGCCCAGGCATTTGAGAAGCTTAAGTCTCAGCCCCAACACACACCAAGTGGGCCCTAGAAGTGGATTTCTGCACTATCCATCTTAGTTTACTCATTTTCTGTAAACCTAGGTTACTAGTTTAGTATTTAAACAACTTTTAGAGACTTATTTTGTATCTCATGACATTTTAGATCTGAATCATATACCTTTTGACGGCATGAGTATCTAAACTCCATTGTTGGGGGTGAGGAGCTCTGCAGCGTCTCGATGAATTAATGCAATTATTTCTGTTTTCCATTCAAATACGCTTGTTCCTATCTAAGATGTTCATTCGCGCTTCACTATGAAGAAGGTGATGATCTGTGACACTCATCACCTTTCTCAATCCATGAACGTGTGCCTGACAACCACCTCCGTTCTACATTAGATTGAATGAGTATCTCTTAGATTCCTTAATTAGAATCTTCGTGGTATAAGCTAGAATCTATTGGCAGCATCCTTGAGAATCCAGAAAGTCTAAACCTTGTCTGTGGTATTCCGAGTAGGATTCAAGGATTGGATGACTGTGACGAGCTTCAAACTCGCGAGTGTTGGGCGTAGTGACAGACGCAAAAGGATCAATGGATCTTATTCCGACATGATCGAGAACCAACAGATGATTAGCGGTGCTGTGACAGAGCATTTGGACCATTTTCACTGAGAGGATGGGAAGTAGCCATTGACAACGGTGACGCCCTACATACAGCTTGCCATGGAAGGAGCCTTGCATGTTTGAAAGTGAGAAAGCATTATGTTACAGGAATTCAGAAGACAAAGCATCTCCAAAACTCCAACATATTCTCCATTACTGCATAATAAGTATTTATTTCATGCTCTTTTACTTTTTACAATTAAATCTAAGAATCATTATTGATATTATATCCTGACTAAGAGTTACAAGATAACCATAGCTTGCTTCAAGCCAACAATCTCCGTGGGATCGACCCTTACTCACGTATGGTATTACTTGGACGACCCGGTGCACTTGCTGCTAGTGGTACGAGTTGTGAAAAGTGTGATTTACAATTTCGTACACCAGGAACTCGCGAAGACAATGACAGACACGAGGGCAGGGCTTATCCTTCCTTGTGCACGCTCTCTGCTCTCTAATGATAGCACTGCGACCCAACAGTGGCAGCGGCGCGACAGCGGCGCTACGACTCCTCCCCCTACACCGGCGCCCTCTCCCCTACACCGGATCTCTCTCTCCTCTCTTACTGTGTTCCAAATCTCTTTCTCTTTTTCTTTTGTTCACATCCACTGTTGTGTTGTATTTTGGGCTAGGGGGGTTGAGTGGTGTGTGTGGTGGTAAAGTGAGGCAGTAGGTAGGTTAGGTTGGGTTAGGGTTTTGTGTGTTTAATTTGGGACAAATATGAAATTAGATATTTGAATAAATTGGAGTTTGATAAATTTTAATAAAATTAGGGTATATAATTTTTAATTTAAAATCTAATTTAACTCCTTAAAATTATTTTAAAAATATTATTTAATTATCAAATTTGCTAATTGATTTTCAATCCAATAATCTTAATTTAAAATATAAGTTAATATAATTAATTTTCTTGATTTATAAAAATTAAAGTATTAAATTTAAAAATCTCAATTATTTAAATAAATTCATATAAAATTCTTATTATTTTAAAACTACTAAGATTTATAATTTAAATATAGAAAAATATTCAAAAATCATAAAATTAAATAAAATTTCTAGTTTAATTATCAAAACTTGGTTTAGTTACTTTTAATAAAATAATTTCTAAAAATAAAGTCTTTAATGAATAAATAAATTAAAATTAGTTCATAATAAGATTTTTTTGAAAGTTTTGGTTCTTACATCCTTCCCACCTTATAAAAATTTTTGTCCTCGAAAATTAAAATAATACACAAGATATTACATAATTTTGATACTTTACTTTTGATTACTTTAGAAAAGCAAGTAGCCTTGACATATATATAAATTTTCAAATACTGGATAAACTATGAGACTTAGACATAAGGGAAGAGTGTAGTGTAAAATAGAAATTAAAAGATAGGCTTAAAACAAAGAGGTTACATAGTGTTAATGGCTTTAATATAGCTCACTATCACAACTCCCCATTGTACTTTATCGAATGAATCATTTGAAAATTCTCAACATCATCATTCACTTTGCAAACTCACTACCGGTCACAAGTTTAATACCGACAAAACTCTTTTGTGTAAAACAAAACTCCATAACATTCTGTTGCATCGCATATTTACAAGTTTCGCCTTCTGTGTTCACCAACCGTGTTCTAAGAACTAATGTATCACTTGCTATATCTAAAGGTTACACGTGATACTAACAAATCTCGAGTTCACTCAAAAGGTCATGAGATTTTAGAAAGGAAGGACAAGCGACAAAGACAGTACTCATAAAAAATTTTGGAAGAATGAATGAAATTGCAGGTAAACAAGGATGCACAAGTAATGATGCTTGCTAGAATGGAATCAATTGACAATTTTGAGGATAACTCTTGAATCAAAGATATTGATAGGATCAACAAAAAGAAAAACACTATATTAATTTAAAACAGATTCAAGTTGAAATCAAGGAGGTATGAGATTTTATAGAGGAAGAATGGTTAAAGACAATAGCGATGCATCGCATTGGAACAACTTCAGATTACCACAAGGGTTTCTTAGCTCATGGTGAAATATGAGGTTAACAACGATGTTGCAAAAGTCTTAACATAGACGAAATGTAAGAAGATCAAGACATACGTAAGGTACAGATTATGAAGCAAAGAAATCTAAATTACACCTATTGCACGATACGATTAGAACGCATAAGCCAATACCACCTAATTAAAAGAAGCACTTAACATTTTAAAAAATTCAAAGATCGGTGTCGTACCAAAACAATTTCAATGTCATGTCAAAAGTACATGGTTCATGAAGAGAAGTATAATGACAAGGATATATGTGATGAGAGATTTTTATGCCGATATAAAAATTAGCAATAAATCCAATCATGAGTATAGTCTAACCGACACGCAATTTGACATCAAACAAATCTAAAATCAATAACCGAGAGTATTAGTCCCGAGTCGTGCTCTCTAAGAATTGCCTTAGAATGCACATCATTGGTTAGGAAGTCTTTTGTGGGTTGGAGTTTAGTGTAAGAATTCAAGCTAACAAAAGTGGACAACAATCAATCAAGATAAAAGTCTTGGCTAAGGGTGAGTATTGGAAGTTCCATCATTATAGCTTCCATCAATTGTGACGACAATTGATCATTGCTTCACTTAGTTAACCTCTAACTATGGAGGAAAGTCAAGTGAAAATAATCAACTTGAGTCACAAGTCCTAGTCTAACCCTAAGGAAGACTAGCTTTAGTGGCATTCAAGTCAATTAGCAATTCTCAATTGATGATCAACAAGGGATGTTAACTATTCAAGTGTCTCCAACAACTCAACCCCTAAGCCAAGAAAGAGGAATTTACTCGATAGCTTGGGTTGTCATTTCCTCAAACAATTGGTGAGCAATAGTGAGAGACATTATGAAATTAAGAAAAGGAATTGAATTCAAGCTATCTAACTCAAGAAAGCATCAACAATCAAACAATTGAATGGAATTCCTCAATTTATTAATCAAAAATCAAAGTAACAAAGTCCAAATCTAAGATCCAAAGCGAATGAATAAAAAAAACACTAATTGAAAGTAGGAGAGTAGATCTACAACTTGAATCAAAGTAAAAGTGAATTAGCAATTGATCTCACCAAAGAAATCCAAGAGAAATTGGAATGGAGAGAGCAAGATCCTAGAGAGAAGTTGGAGTTTCTCTCTCTACAAAATGTAACTAACTAGGAAAATATCTAGAAAATGTGTGTAAAATGAGGGAATGGATGTGGATCCCTTCAATCCTTGGTCTTCTTATGCCTTTCCCCGCCAGAATTATGCTCCAAACAGGGTCTGTAACTGCCCTGAAATTGTCGGTCACGTTTTCTCTTAAAAAGTCACGTGCCCACGTCGACACGTACGCGCACAGCACGCGTACGCATCCCTGGAGCTCTACGATCCACGCGCATGCGTGAAGCACGCATGCGCGTCCATGAGGTTCTGGCTTAGCCATGTAGAGGTGCTGGCTTTTGGCTCTGGCTTCTTCTCACCGATCTTGGTAGCGCGCATCCACGCGTACGCGCAAGGCACGCGTACGCGTCGCTGCTCAAACTCCAAAGCTCCATTTTTTCATGCTCCTTTCCTTTATGCATGCTTCCTTTCTCTCTTATAGACCATCCTTGCTCTATAAACTCTGAAGTCACTTAAGAAACAGATCACGGCATCGAATGGTAATAGAGGCGGATTAAAATATATCTAAATGTAAAAGAGGCATGTTTTCATCCATGAAGCACAATTGGGAAAGGAACACAAAATCATGCATTTTTATATGAATAAGTGTGAGAGACCATTAATAAAACCCTCAAAATATATACAAGATAAACCCTAAAAACGGGATTTATCAATACGTTCTCAAAGATTCAAATAGTAGTTTACGAATGAGAAGCAGACATATTGAGAATTTAAAGAACTTCAGTGGAGACAATAAGAAGAAAACTGTGCTTTCGTTAGAATTGAATTCAAGTTGAATCAAAGTATAAGACTTATAATAAGAGAGTGACCAAAAATCAAGGGCGTTGTTTGCAAAGTTCAAGAGGAATTGATTAAGAATGCAATCGAATAAAATGTCCATAAAGAATAGATAAATTTAAGTGAAGGATCATCTTACTTTATAAAGAGAGAAAACATGAAATAAACTTTTAAAGGAATTAAAAAAAGTATGGATGTTTGCGTTATTTTGAAACATATTTAGGTTGAAATAAGTTACATGAGGTTTGTAAAGTGAGGGTTATTTAAAAGATAAACAAAATTTTCCTTCAAGAATATCAGATTATGCTTAGATATATAACCAAACAAAAGTATGCATAAAATCAAGTTATTTTTCGTCAAAACTATTTCTAAGGTAAAGATAGAATATCTAAAGTTTGAAAGATGGAATTTAATTGGGCTAAGGACCAAAATTACTTTCTCAAAATTTTCAAAAGGCACTCAAGAAATTAGCTAATTAGGGATATATAATGAAATTGCGGTAAAGTTGGAAAGATTTCAAACCGTGTCCAAAAAGAGGATTTCAAGGTAAGGTCTTAAATACATAAGCTTTCAAAAATTCATGTAAATGAGAACATGCCAAACTCAAAACATTTTTATCAAATTTGAAGAATGACTATAGATACAATCAACCAAGAAAAGATTTACTTGAAATTTCTTCAGAGAGAATCCAAAATTTCTTTAAAAATATTTAAAACCAAGATTCTGAGTGTATTCTTGAAATCGATACTTCATAAGGATATTCAAGCAGATTGAAAGATACAAGGAAGGAAATCCACTTACATTCCGAGAAAGAAACTTAAATCAAAGAGTTCAAACAGGATTCAAAATGCATAACAAATCGAACAAGTTCAAAATTTCATCAAGAGTACATGAACTAAAGAGAAGAGTTTAAATAGATAGAGGCAAGTACCCCAAGGAAATTAAGCAGACATATGCAGTTAGGATGAAACGAGAATACATATGAACAAAGGGATAAGGTTGGAAGAAAATCTCAAACAAATACTTCAAGGCATATGATGAAAGAACAAGTTACATGGCATCAGTAGAAACAAGACACTTAATCGAGTAACTTCGAGAAATAGTTTCTAATGTTCCCAAAACCTGCGACTCGCATTATCTATAACTCGCATATCGTCTATGATAACCCATTGGTGCTTCCATATACATAATTCACTAGTGTTAAGCCGGCCAAACTTAATACCAGGAATTATGAAATGCAAGACTAATGGCATTAATCAATACACTGTCATGAGTATAAAGCTCTAATTCTCATTATCCGAACAAGACCTACTACATGACAAATGATTAGAGTATGCAATTGAAGCATAGTCGGTCCATTCCTCAGGCTCTACAAGAAAAATCGCTCTGATACCATAATGTAACACCCTCACTATCAGAATGTCACGCTTCCGGCTGCGCTACTCTGCTAGCAAGAACTGTTACGACGACTTCATATACTTAATAATAATATAGGAGCCTTTGACTCGAAATCGTATCACTGTTCTTTTTGAAAACCGGAAAAAGAATACTTTTTAAATAAAACAAAACAAACATATACATGTACAAAACTTCTTACTCGAGTAACTTATACATATTATATACATACGAATCATACAACTCCTATCCCTCTTACAAAAATTGCTAAAAATAAAGGCGATGGAAAAATAAAAACCGAGGTAATACAAATTAATGCGAATAAATAGAAAACGAATATAATTCTTTTAGAGCTTCGTCGCCCGTATCCTGAAAAGTTAAAGCTGTAGGGGGGTGAGAACCTAACAACACGGTCTCACCACAGAGTTTCAGAATTGTCATAATAAAATATTTAAAGAGAAATCTATTTTTAAGCTCACTGATTATTGTTCCTCCTTTGGATCTTTTAAGAACCAATAACTAGTCATCCAAAAATCCTTTCCCAAAACCAATATTTAAATATCTAGAAATCCAAAACCTTTTTTTCTGTATAAGAAAATCTTAATCAGAAACCAACTACACAATCAATCAATACAATCATCAATTCAGCACCAAAGCTCATTCTAGAAAGTAGCACATCAGGTCAAACACAGGCAAAACAGATAAGGAAAACACAGGTTTAGGTAGAAGTTACAGCAAATAGTTCAGGTAGCAGTTTGGTGCGCGAAATCGTGATCACTACAACTTCGCACAACTAACCAGCAAGTGCACTGGGTCGTCCAAGTAATAAACCTTACGCGAGTAAGGGTCGATCCCACGGAGATTGTTGGTATGAAGCAAGCTATGGTCACCTTGTAAATCTTAGTCAGGCAGACTCAAATGGGTATAGATGATATATGAATAAACATAAAGATAAAGATAGAGGTACTTATGTATATCATTGGTGAGAGCTTCAGATAAGCGTATGAAGATGCTTTCCCTTCCGTCTTTCTGCTTTCTTACTGTCTTAATCCAATCCTTCTTACTCCTTTCCATGGCAAGCTTATGCAAGGGTTTCACCGTTGTCAGTGGCTACCTCCCATCCTCTCAGTGAAAACGTTCCTATGCTCTGTCACAGCATGGCTAATCATCTGTCGGTTCTCGGTCAGGCCGGAATAGAATCCAGTGATTCTTTTGCGTCTGTCACTAACGCCCCGCCTGCTAGGAGTTTGAAGCACGTCACAGTCATTCAATCATTGAATCCTACTCAGAATACCACAGACAAGGTTAGACCTTCCGGATTCTCTTGAATGCCGCCATCAGTTCTTGCCTATACCACGAAGATTCTGATCTCACGGAATGGTTGGCTCGGTTGTCAGGCGATCAACCATGCATCGTGTATCAGGAATCAAAGAGATATTCACTAGAGCCTTGTTGCTTGTAGAACAGAAGTGGTTGTCAGTCACTTTGTTCATAAGTGAGAATGATGATGAGTGTCACGGATCATCACATTCATCAAGTTGAAGAACAAGTGATATATTGGACAAAGATCAAGCGGAATTGAATAGAAGAACAATAGTAATTGCATTAATACTCGAGGTACAGCAGAGCTCCACACCTTAATCTATGGTGTGTAGAAACTCCACCGTTGAAAATACATAAGAACAAGGTCTAGGCATGGCCGAATGGCCAGCCTCCCAAAGAGGGTTCAATCATAAAAACATGATCAAAAGATAGATGAAAATACAATAGTAAAAGGTCCTACTTATAGGAAACTAGTAGCCTAAGGTGTACAAAGATGAGTAAATGACATAAAAATCCACTTCCGGGCCCACTTGGTGTGTGCTTGGGCTGAGAAATGAAGCATTTTTCGTGTAGAGACTCTTCTTGGAGTTAAACGCCAGCTTTGGTGCCAGTTTGGGCGTTTAACTCTCATTTTGGTGCCAGTTCCGGCGTTTAACGCTGGAAATTCTGTAGGTGACTTTGAACGCCGGTTTGGGCCATCAAATCTTGGGAAAAGTATGGAATATCATATATTGCTGGAAAGCCCAAGATGTCTACTTTCTAACGCCGTTGAGAGCGCGCCAATTGGGCTTCTGTAGCTCCAGAAAATCCACTTCGAGTGCAGGGAGGTCAGAATCCAACAGCATCTGCAGTCCTTTTCAGTCTCTGAATCAGATTTTTGCTCAGGTCCCTCAATTTCAGCCAGAAAATACCTGAAATCACAGAAAAACACACAAACTCATAGTAAAGTCTAGAAAAGTGAATTTTAACTAAAAACTAATAAAAATATACTAAGAACTCAACTAAAACTACTAAAAATATACTAAAAACAATGCCAAAAAGCGTACAAATTATCCGCTCATCACAACACCAAACTTAAATTATTGCTTGTCCTCAAGCAACTGAAGATCAAATAAGATAAAAAGAAGAGAATATGCAATGAACTCCAAAAACATCTATGAAGATCAGTACTAATTAGATGAGCGGGGCTTTTAGCTTTTTGCCTCTGAACAGTTTTGGCATCTCACTCTATCCTTTGAAATTCAGAATGATTGGCTTCTTTAGGAACTCAGAATCCAGATAATGTCATTGATTATCCTAGTTGAGTATGATGATTCTTGAACACATCTACTTCATGAGTCTTGGCCGTGGCCCAAAGCACTCTGTCTTCCAGTATTACCACCGGATACATACATGCCACAGACACATAATTGGGTGAACCTTTTCAGATTGTGACTCAGCTTTGCTAGAGTCCCCAATTAGAGGTGTCCAGGGTTCTTAAGCACACTCTTATTGCCTTGGATCACAACTTTATTTCTTTCTTTTTCTTTCTTTTTCTCTTTCTTTTTCGTTTTTTTTTTTCGCTTGCTTCTCTTTTTTTTTTTTGGATTCACTGCTTTTTCTTGCTTCAAGAATCATTTTTTATGATTTTTCAGATCCTCAGTGACATGTCTCCTTTTTCATCATTGTTTCAAGAGCCAACATTCATGAACCACAAATTCAAAAGACATATGCATTGTTTAAGCATACATTCAGAGAACAAAAGTATTGCCACCACATCAAAATAATTAAACTGTTATAAAATTCAAAATTCATGCAATTCTTATCTTTTTCAATTATGAACATTGTTTATTCAAGAAAGGTGATGGATTCATAGGACATTCATAACTTTAAGGCATAGACACTAATGATCATAAGACACAAACATAGATAAACATAAGCACTAAAATTCGAAAAACAAGAAAATAAAGAACAAGGAGATTAAAGAACGGGTCCACCTTAGTGATGGCGGCTTGTTCTTCCTCTTGAAGGTCTTATGGAGTGCTTGAGCTCCTCAATGTCTCTTCCTTGTCTTTGTTGCTCCTCTCTCATGATTCTTTGATCTTCTCTAATTTCATGGAGGAGGATGGAATGTTCTTGGTGCTCCACCCTTAGTTGTCCCATGTTGGAACTCAATTCTCCTAGGGAGGTGTTTAGTTGCTCCCAATAGTCTTGTGGAGGAAAGTGCATCCCTTGAGGTATCTCAGGGATCTCATGAGAGGGGTCTCTTGTTTGCTCCATCCTTTTCTTGGTGATGGGCTTGTCCTCATCAATAAGGACGTCTCCCTCTATGTCAACTCCAACTGAATAACAGAGGTGACAAATGAGATGAGGAAAGGCTAACCTTGCTAAGGTAGAGGACTTATCCGCCACCTTATAGAGTTCTTGGGCTATAACCTCATGAACTTCCACTTCTTCTCCAATCATGATGCTATGGATCATGATGGCCCGGTCTAGAGTAACTTCGGACCGGTTGCTAGTGGGAATGATTGAGCGTTGGATAAACTCCAACCATCCTCTAGCCACGGGTTTGAGGTCATGCCTTCTCAATTGAACCGGCTTCCCTCTTGAATCTCTCTTCCATTGTGCGCCCTCTTCACATATGACTGTGAGG
Source organism: Arachis stenosperma (assembly GCF_014773155.1). NCBI lineage: Eukaryota > Viridiplantae > Streptophyta > Magnoliopsida > Fabales > Fabaceae > Arachis > Arachis stenosperma. The sequence goes on along the minus strand of NC_080380.1, from coordinate 75,092,728 downwards.
ACTTGGTCCAACCTTTGATCAAAGTTGACCCTTCTAGTGTAAGGATGTTCATCTCCTTGCATCATGGGCAAGTTGAATGCTAACCTTACATTTTCCGGACTAAAATCCAAGTATTTCCCCCGAACCATAGTAAGCCAATTCTTTGGATCCGGGTTCACACTTTGATCATGGTTCTTGGTGATCCATGCATTGGCATAGAACTCTTGAACCATCAAGATTCTGACTTGTTGAATGGGGTTGGTAAGAACTTCCCAACCTCTTCTTCGGATCTCATGTTGGATCTCCGGATATTCACTCTTTTTGAGTGAAAAAGGGACCTCGGGGATCACCTTCTTCAAGGCCACAACTTCATAGAAGTGGTCTTGATGCACCCTTGAGATGAATCTCTCCATCTCCCACGACTCAGAGGTGGAAGCTTTTGCCTTCCCTTTCCTCTTTCTAGAGGTTTCTCCGGCCTTGGATGCCATAAATGGTTATGGAAAAACAAAAAGCAATGCTTTTACCACACCAAACTTAAAAGGTTTGCTCGTCCTCGAGCAAAAGAAGAAAGAAGAGAGTAGAAGAAGAAGAAATGAGGAAGAAGGGAATGGCTTTGTGTTCGGCCAAAGAGGGGGAGAAGTGGTGTTTAGGTTGTGTGAAAATGAAGGGGTGAAGAAGGGTATATATAGGAGAGGGGGGGCTCATGGTTCGGTCATGTATGGGTGGGTTTGGGAGGGAAAGTGGTTTGAATTTGAAGGGTGAGGTAGGTGGGGTTTTATGAAGGATGGATGTTAGTGGTGAAGAGAAAGATGGGATTTGATAGGTGAAGGGTTTTTTGGGGAAGAAGTGTTGAGGTGATTGGTGAATGGGTGAAGAAGAGAGAGAATGGTGGGGATGGTGGGGATCCTGTGGGGTCCACAGATCCTGTGGTGTCAAGGAAAAGTCATCCCTGCACCAAATGGCATGCAAAATCACGTTTTGAGCCATTTCTGGCGTTAAACGCCGGGCTGGTGCCCATTTCTGGCGTTTAACGCCAGGTTCTTGCCCTTTTCTGGCGTTTAACGCCAGTCTGGTGCCCCTTTCTGGCGTTAAACACCCAGAATGGTGCCAGACTGGGCGTTAAACGCCCTCCTGCTAGCCTTACTGGCGTTTAAACGCCAGTAAGTTCTTCCTCCAGGGTGTGCTGTTTTTCTTCCTGTTTTTCATTCTGTTTTTGCTTTTTCACTTGATTTTGTGACTTCTCATGATCATCAACCTACAAAAAACATAAAATAACAAAAGAAAATAGATAAAATGTAACATTGGGTTGCCTCCCAACAAGCGCTTCTTTAATGTCAGTAGCTTGACAGAGGGCTCTCATGGAGCCTCACAGATGCTCAGAGCAATGTTAGAACCTCCCAACACCAAACTTAGAGTTTGAATGTGGGGGTTCAACACCAAACTTAGAGTTTGGTTGTGGCCTCCCAACACCAAACTTAGAGTTTGACTGTGGGGGCTCTGTTTGACTCTGAATTGAGAGAAGCTCTTCATGCTTCCTCTCCATGGTGACAGAGGGATATCCTTGAGCCTTAAACACAAAGGATTCTTCATTCACTTGAATGATCAGTTCACCTCCATCAACATCAATCACAGCCTTAGCTGTGGCTAGGAAAGGTCTGCCAAGGATGATAGATTCATCCATGCACTTCCCAGTCTCTAGGACTATGAAATCAGCAGGGATGTAATGGTTTTCAATCTTTACCAAAACATCCTCTACAAGTCCATAAGCTTATTTTCTTGAATTGTCTGCCATCTCTAGTGAGATTCTTGCAGCTTGCACCTCAAAGATCCCTAGCTTCTCCATTACAGAGAGAGGCATGAGGTTTACACTTGACCCTAAGTCACACAGAGCCTTCTTGAAGGTCATGGTGCCTATGGTACAAGGTATTGAAAACTTCCCAGGATCTTGTCTCTTTTGAGGTAATTTCTGCCTAGACAAGTCATCCAGTTCTTTCGTGAGCAAAGGGGGTTCATCCTCCCAAGTCTCATTTCCAAATAACTTGTCATTTAGCTTCATGATTGCTCCAAGGTATTTAGCAACTTGCTCTTCAGTGACATACTCTTCTTCTTCAGAAGAAGAATACTCATCAGGGCTCATGAAAGGCAGAAGTAAGTCCAATGGAATCTCTATGGTCTCATTTTGAGCCTCAGATTCCCATGGTTCCTCATTGGGGAACTCAGTGGAGGTCAGTGCACGCCCATTGAGGTCTCCCTCAGTGGCGTTCACTTCCTCTCCCTCCTCTCCAAATTCGGCCATGTTGATGGCCTTGCACTCTCCTTTTGGATTTTCTTCTGTATTGCTTGGAAGAGTACTAGGAGGGAGTTCAGTAATTCTCTTGCTCAGCTGTCCCACTTGTGCCTCCAAATTCCTAATGGAGGACCTTGTTTCAGTCATGAAACTTTGAGTGGTTTTGATTAGATCAGAGACCATGGTTGCTAAGTCAGAGGGGTTCTGTTTAGAATTCTCTGTCTGTTGCTGAGAAGATGATGGAAAAGGCTTGCCATTGCTAAACCTGTTTTTTCCACCATTATTGTTGTTGAAACCTTGTTGAGGTCTCTCTTGATTCTTCCATGAGAAATTTGGATGATTTCTCCATGAAGAATTATAGGTGTTTCTATAGGGTTCTCCTAGGTAATTCACCTCTTCCATTGAAGGGTTCTCAGGATCATAGGCTTCTTCTTCAGATGAAGCATCCTTAGTACTGCTTGGTGCATTTTGCATTCTAGACAGACTTTGAGAGATCAGATTGACTTGTTGAGTCAATATTTTATTCTGAGCCAGAATGGCGTTCAGAGTATCAATCTCAAGAACTCCTTTCTTCTGACTTGTCCCATTTTTCACAGGATTCCTTTCAGAATTGTACATGAATTGGTTATTTGCAACCATTTCAATTAGCTCTTGAGCTTCTGTAGGCGTCTTCTTCAGATGAAGAGATCCTCCAGCAGAGCTATCCAAAGACATCTTGGATAGTTCAGACAGACCATCATAGAAAATACCTATGATGTTCCATTCAGAAAGCATGTCAGAAGGACATTTTCTGATCAATTGTTTGTATCTTTCCCAAGCTTCATAGAGGGATTCTCCATCCTTCTGTCTGAAGGTTTGGACTTCCACTCTAAGCTTACTCAATTTTTGAGGTGGAAAGAACTTTGCCAAGAAGGCATTGACTAGCTTTTCCCATGAGTCCAGGCTTTCTTTAGGTTGTGAGTCCAACCATATCCTAGCTCTGTCTCTTACAGCAAAAGGGAATAGCATAAGTCTGTAGACCTCAGGGTCAACCCCATTAGTCTTGACAGTGTCACAGATTTGCAAGAATTCAGCTAAAAACTGATGAGGATCTTCCAATGGAAGTCCATGGAACTTGCAATTCTGTTGCATTAGAGAAACTAATTGAGGCTTAAGCTCAAAGTTGTTTGCTCCAATGGCAGGGATAGAGATGCTTCTCCCATAGAAGTCGGGAGTAGGTGCAGTAAAGTCACCCAGCACCTTCCTTGCATTGTTGTTGTTTTCGGCTGCCATGGGTTCTTCTTCTTTGAAGATTTTTGTTAGGTCCTCTACAGAGAGTTGTGCCTTGGCTTCTCTTAGCTTTCTCTTCAAGGTCCTTTCAGGTTCAGGGTCAGCTTCAACAAGAATGCCTTTGTCTTTGTTCCTGCTCATATGAAAGAGAAGAGAACAAGAAAATATGGAATCCTCTATGCCACAGTATAGAGATTCCTTGAGGTGTCAGAGGAAAAGAAAAATAGAAGGCAGAAGTAGAAAATTCGAACTTATCAAAGAAGATGGAGTTCGAATTTTGCATTAAGGAATAGTGTTAATCCATAGATAGAAGGATGTGAGAAGAAGGGAAGTAATTTTCGAAAATTAAGTAAAAAGATTTTAAAAAACATTTTGAAAAATTGATTGATAATTTTCGAAAACTCAAAGTGGGAAAGAAATCAAGTAATTTTTGAAAAAGATTTTGAAATTAGAAATCAAAAAGATATGATTAAAAACTGTTTTGAAAAAGATGTGATTATAAAAAAAAAAAGATATGATAAAAAAAAAGTTATGGTTTTAAAAAGATATGATTGAAAAGATATGATTAAAAAAAAACAAATTAAAAAGATTTGATTTTAAAAATTAATGACTTGCCTAACAAGAAAAGATATGATTCAAACATTAAACCTTTCTCAACAGAAAAGGCAACATACTTGAAATGTTCAATCAAATCATTAATTGTTAGCAAGTATCTTTGAAAAAGGAAAGAAATTGATTTTGAAAACATTTGATTGAAAAGATATGATTTGAAAAAGATTTGATTTTGAAAAACTTTGAAAACTTGAAAAAAGATTGATTTGAAAACAAAATCTTCCCTCTTGTGCCATCCTGGCGTTAAACGCCCAGAATGGTATCCATTCTGGCGTTTAACGCCCAAAATGCTACCTTTTTGGGCGTTAAACGCCCAACCAGGCACCCTGGCTGGCGTTTAAACGCCAGTCTATCCTTCTTCACTGGGCGTTTTGAACGCCCAGCTTTTTCTGTATAATTCCTCTGCTGTATGTTCTGAATCTTCAATTCTATGTATTATTGACTTGAAAAGACACAAATTAAAAATATTTTTGGATTTTTAATAATCAAAATGCAACTAAAATCAAATAACAATGCATGCAAGACACCAAACTTAGCAGTTTGTATACTATTGACACTAACAAAATGAGAATGCATATGAGACACATAAACACTCAAGTCAAGAGAATTAAAAATCATAGTAATAAAATCATCAAGAACAACTTGAAGATTAATGAAGACACATGCATGAATGCAAAAAGAGCAGAAACATGCAATTGACACCAAACTTAAAATGAGACACTAGACTTCAAACAAGAAACATAAAATTATTTTTGGTTTTTATGGTTTTGAAATTTTTTTTGTGCTTTTTCGAAAATTATATGAAAATAGAAAATGAAGGTTTCAGAATTCTTAGTTTGGATTCCAGGAATCATTGCAATGCTAGTCTAAGACTCCGGTCCAGGAATTAGACATGGCTTCACAGCCAGCCAAGCTTTCAAAGAAAGCTTCGGTCCAAAACACTAGACATGGCCAATGGCCAACCAAGCCTTAGCAGATCATTGCTCCAATAGCAAGATTGATAGAAATCAACAAGCTCTTGTGATGATCAGTTGAAACCTCGGTCCAATAAGATTAGACATGGCTTCTCAGCCAGCCAGACTTCAACAGATCACCATGAAACACTAGAATTCATTCTTAAGAACTCTGAAGAAAAATACCTAATCTAAGCAACAAGATGAACCGTCAGTTGTCCATACTCGAAACAATCCCCGGCAACGGCGCCAAAAACTTGGTGCGCGAAATCATGATCACTACAACTTCGCACAACTAACCAGCAAGTGCACTGGGTCGTCCAAGTAATAAACCTTACGCGAGTAAGGGTCGATCCCACGGAGATTGTTGGTATGAAGCAAGCTATGGTCACCTTGTAAATCTTAGTCAGGCAGACTCAAATGGGTATAGATGATATATGAATAAACATAAAGATAAAGATAGAGGTACTTATGTATATCATTGGTGAGAGCTTCAGATAAGCGTATGAAGATGCTTTCCCTTTCGTCTCTCTGCTTTCTTACTGTCTTCATCCAATCCTTCTTACTCCTTTCCATGGCAAGCTTATGCAAGGGTTTCACCGTTGTCAATGGCTACCTCCCATCCTCTCAGTGAAAACGTTCCTATGCTCTGTCACAGCATGGCTAATCATCTGTCGGTTCTCGGTCAGGCCGGAATAGAATCCAGTGATTCTTTTGCGTCTGTCACTAACGCCCGCCTGCTAGGAGTTTGAAGCACGTCACAGTCATTCAATCATTGAATCCTACTCAGAATACCACAGACAAGGTTAGACCTTCCGGATTCTCTTGAATGCCGCCATCAGTTCTTGCCTATACCACAAAGATTCTGATCTCACGGAATGGTTGGCTCGGTTGTCAAGCGAGCACTCGGTTGTCAGGCGATCAACCATGCATCGTGTATCAGGAATCAAAGAGATATTCACTAGAGCCTTGTTGCTTGTAGAATAGAAGTGGTTGTCAGTCACTTTGTTCATAAGTGAGAATGATGATGAGTGTCACGGATCATCACATTCATCAAGTTGAAGAACAAGTGATATCTTGGACAAGATCAAGCGGAATTGAATAGAAGAACAATAGTAATTGCATTAATACTCGAGGTACAGCAGAGCTCCACACCTTAATCTATGGTGTGTAGAAACTCCACCGTTGAAAATACATAAGAACAAGGTCTAGGCATGGCCGAATGGCCAGCCTCCCAAAGAGGGTTCAATCATAAAAACATGATCAAAAGATAGATGAAAATACAATAGTAAAAGGTCCTACTTATAGGAAACTAGTAGCCTAAGGTGTACAAAGATGAGTAAATGATATAAAAATCCACTTCCGGGCCCACTTGGTGTGTGCTTGGGCTGAGCAATGAAGCATTTTTCGTGTAGAGACTCTTCTTGGAGTTAAACGCCAGCTTTGGTGCCAGTTCCGGCGTTTAACGCTGGAAATTCTGTAGGTGACTTTGAACGCCGGTTTGGGCCATCAAATCTTGGGAAAAGTATGGACTATCATATATTGCTGGAAAGCCCAGGATGTCTACTTTCCAACGCCGTTGAGAGCGCGCCAATTGGGCTTCTGTAGCTCCAGAAAATTCACTTCGAGTGCAGGGAGGTCAGAATCCAACAGCATCTGCAGTCCTTTTCAGTCTCTGAATCAGATTTTTGCTCAGGTCCCTCAATTTCAGCCAGAAAATACCTGAAATAACAGAAAAACACACAAACTCATAGTAAAGTCCAGAAAAGTGAATTTTAACTAAAAACTAATAAAAATATACTAAGAACTCAACTAAAACTACTAAAAACATACTAAAAACAATGCCAAAAAGCGTACAAATTATCCGCTCATCACAGTTAAAAACAGTTTAACAATTAGGCAAACCAAAACAAATTCAAACCCAAGTAAAGCATACAAATGCATATGATGCATGCTTGCCCTATGGCTAATGAGCTCAACTATCGGTTATATAGCCAACCCGACAAGTCAGGTTTGCTAAACCTTTGGACTGTCCCTCGACGTGCATCCCCATGAGTCTATGCATAGCTTTTTCTCATATATATATGTATGTGTATATATATATATATATATATATATATATATATATATATATATATATATATATATATCAAATCGCTCAATGGGGGTACTGTTCCGAGGGTTACCTGAAACTGTAGGTCGATCTCGGACGAGATCTTCTGTACTGGTCGGAACGGAGGTATCCGATTTGTAGGACTTGATGGAGGTGCTGATTCCTTCATCCCCGGAGGGTGGGGGGTACCTGCAAGGGACTCCGATGCTTAAGTTAGCAAGGGTATTAAGCAGGTATTGAGTAGAATCAGAGTCTGAGTTATACCTGGGTGCTCTAGTGTATTTATAATGGCATGGAGTGACCTTCTTAAATAAGATAAGTTAGTTATCTTATCTTATCTTTATCTTATCTTTGAGTGAGGTCATCTTATCTTCCGGGGAACCGCCTTTCTCTATGTAGGCTTGGGCTACCTTAGGATTTAGGGCGTGTTCCTCTATTTGGGCCCTTTTTTGGCCCTTTTTTGAGAAGAGGTCGGGTCGTCCTGACTTGAAGAGGTCGGTCGCTTTATCTGTAGAACATCCCGGGTCGGAGAGCTGGACCCAGGGTATGAACAGTGCCCCTGTTCGAGCTCGGTCTTTATTTGGGAGGTAGAGTCTTAGTGTTTTAGGACATCAAACCTTCTCGAATGAAACCGAACTCGAGTGTCGACTTCATCTTTGTAGAGTTCCTTTTTGAATACGGAACGTTTTCGCTTCCTTTGAGAGCGCGCGCTTTTGTATTTAGCGTCCTAGCCTTGGAATGTGCGAGGGTTTTAATGCCCTCATTAATTGGTTTTAATGCCCCGTTTCTCTTGGATTCCTTTATTCAAATTTTGTATCCAAGAGACGATTTTCCTTTCCCTGTAACTTCCCTTCTTTTTTTCCGTTTCATGTCCTGCATTTCTCGTTTTCTCTCTTGTGATGCTTTGACATTCGCTTGGTGCTTCCGCTTTGTGGTCGATTCTCCACTGTTCCTTTTCAAAGTTTTCTTCCTTCTTCCAGGATAGCTTTGCTTTTCTCTTCACCTTTTTATTTCTGCTACTTTTGTTTTTGATTCTTTGATGACGCTCTGATTTTGTACGTTGGAAAGTTTGAACCTTTTTTCTTGTTTATGTGCTTGGTTTATTGCTGTGATGCCTGTTTCCTGGTCTTCTTTCGTCCTTATGTATGCTTTGGGTGATTTTTCTGGTTCTGGCTTCCTTTTAGGGTTGATTTCTGTACTGCTGTTTTGAAAAAGGTTGCTCCTTTGATAACTTGTTTGCTTCATTGATGATTTTGCTATACTGGTTGATGACTGCTCTTCAATAGAGATGATGGTTTTTGATGACTTTCTTTTGACTTTTTGCCTTTTTCTTCTCGGGACGTTCATTTTGTTTGAAAGATGGTTTTATCTTTGTAGCTCTTTCACTCTGCCATTGCCTCCAAAGGATGCCCCTGGACCTTGGTGTGCGTCTTGGGGTTTTCCTTTTACTGTTTTTGTGTGCTTAAGGTCGCGTTTGTTTGAGTTGCTTCCTTTTTGTCCATACTTGTTTTTTGGGGTTAGTAACCTGTTTCCTTTTTTTTGTAGGATTAGTTGGCCATGTCGTCTCGCAAAAATATTGTCGAGGCATCCTCTAAGGTACCTGAGGGGATGTCCGAGTGGCTGGAATCCCTGGTGTTGCTGTGTGTATCCCTACCTAATGCAGAATTCTGCACAGAGCTTAGGAAACACCATCGGATCAGTAGTAGTGAGAATCAAGAACACAACTATGAGTTGGTGGAACCCGATTCTGATGACAGGGTCTGTTTTCCTACTTCGACCCAGGGAGAGCATCCTTTCTTTTATGCATACGATTTCTTCTTTAGCTAGATGGATATTACCCTTCTTTTTACTTCCTTTGAGACCGACCTGTTGTGGCCTTGCAACGTGGCCCCATCTCAGCTTCATCCGAATTCTTGGGGCTTTATCAAGATTTTTCAAATGGTTTGTCATGAGTTTGGCGTTAAACCCTCTTTAACCCTTTTTCTGTATCTCTTTGTGTTGACCAAGCCTAGGACTACCAAATAGAAAGCTTCTTGGATTTCTTTTAGGTCAGCCCAGGGACATAAAGTCTTCTCCATGTATGATGAGTCTTTTCGTGATTTTGAGAATTATTTTTTCAAGATCCGAGCTGTTGAAGGAGCTCGTCCTTTCTTCCTGGATGAAAATGGCGAGCCTCATTTTCCTTTAGAGTGGCAGAGGAATGTAGTTGTGTCTAGGTATACCTGGGAGATGTTAGACGAGGTCGAGCAGGCCTTCGTTGCTGCTTTAGAGGATATTTGGGGGGAGCCTCCTCATCTTGAGACCAAGAAATTTCTGGGAGATCCGTCCTTGATTTGTGCTGTGCTGGGTATTTTATAAACTGTGTTCCCATGTCTTTTGTTCTCTGCTTTCTTTTCTGGGTATTCATAAGTTGTTGTATTTTTCTTGTTTTTCAGAGATGTCAAAGAATAATGATTCACTGAAGACCTTTAAGAAGGCGAAGAAGGCTACCGCGGCTCAGAACGTCCCGGCCAAGGTGGTCGGGGAAGGGTCCTCCCAAGTTTTATCGAAACCGTCCGTCCCGAGCTCTCCTGGGCCGAGGAGGATGATCCCGACTCCCCGGGTTCGTTTGGTCGACCCGCCTCAGACTTCAGTGGGTACCTCTGTTCCTCCAGTTGCTCCTCCTCCAAAAAGACCTCGGACTGTCGAGCCGTTTAATCTTGGTGCTCCCGATTTTGATGCCGTTGGGTTTGTAGACCAACAAATTGCTCCCTATGGTGTGATTCCTACCGACGATGTATCCATTCTTCGTCATTTAGAATTTATTACTCGGAGTGTTGTTACACTGGCACACATGGGGGCGGCTTTATACCGAACTGCTCAAGATCTTCCTATTCATGCTACCAAGGCTTTTATGGAGGAGGCGAAATCAGAATTTGACCGAATTAAGCGTTTGAAGGAGGAGCTCGAGGTGAAAATGGCTGAGCTGAAAAAAGAGTTGAAGGGGGAGAAGGCCCGGGCTGTTGTTCTAGCGGCTGCAGCTCAACTGGCCGAGGATACAACTCAAAAACACAAGGATAGCTATGTTACTACTTATAGAGAGGTGATGGAGCTCAAGAGTAGGTTGGAGTCTGTTCAGGCCTATTACTCTGAACTTTAAAGTCATCTCGTAGGTAGTGTTACTGCGGCTTATGAGAATCTGAAAGAGCAATTCCAAGTTCTTGCGCCAGATCTCGACCTTTCCCTTATTAGTCTGGACAATATTTTTAGGGATGGTAAGATTGTCCCTGACAATCCCGATGATGATGATGCCGTCCCTCCTCCAGTTACTTCTGCCAATGCCTCTGTTGTCCCGCCTTCTTCAACCTTGGTAGTTGAAGCTACTCAGTCGGAATCTGATCCAGATGTCTAGATTTTGAACTGGGATGATGGGACAGTGGACGCAGTTCCCCTTCAGACTCGCCCTCCTTCTCCCCAAGATGCTGCTACTGGAAGGCCTTTGGATCCTCTATAATTTTTCTGATATGTTTGTGTATAGCCTGGTTTTTGTGGGCTTTTGAACTCTATTTTTATAAGTTTGTGATCTCTGACTTTGGATGCTCCAGTTGCTACTTTAGCAACTTTATTTTGAAAAACAAAATAATTTCTCTTGCTCTTGGGGTTGGCTTCAAGCGGCCTCTTGAGTCTTTGTTTTATGGTAACTGCCTTGTTTCTTTGTGATATGCTTGCTTGCAGCTTTCTTTAGCACTTACCTGGAATCTTCAGAGTGTTTTTTATCCGACCTCTTTTGATTGTCTTTGTGCTCCTCGTTTAGTTTTTGCCTTAGTTGAAGTGTCCCGTTTAAGGCTAGTTGTTTGTTTGAATATTCTTTGATAGAATACTTTTTTGATTGACTTTGGCGAGGTCGAGGTCTTTCGGGTCGAGTTATCTCCCCTCTGTTGGTTGATTCTCTCAGTTGATCTTTTCTTGAGTTATTTCTAGTAATCCCTTGGGATTACTTTTTATAACTTTTTGTAGCTTTAGTCCGACTTCTTCATGTCGGTCCCTGTTCCGTTACTAGGTAATCTTTTTTCTTAGATCTTGTTCGGATCTCTTTTGGAGTTTTACCTTTTGTAACTTTATCTTTTCCGGGCCGACTTCGTCATGTCGGGCTTTGTTGAGTTACTTGATAATCCTCTTTCTTGGACCTTGTTCAGGTCTCTTTCAGGGATTTATCTTTTATACTTTATCTTTTCTGGGCCAACTTTGTCACGTCGGGCCCTGTCGAGTTACTTGATAATCCTCTTTCTTGGACCTTGTTCAGGTCTCTTTCAAGGATTTATCTTTTGTAACTTTATCTTTCCGGGCTGACTTCGTCATGTAGGGCCCTGTCAAGTTACTTGATAATCCTCTTTCTTGGACCTTGTTCAGGTCTCTTTCAGAGATTTATCTTTTGTAGCTTTATCTTTTCCGGGCCAACTTTGTCACGTCGGGCCCTGTCGAGTTACTTGATAATCCTCTTTCTTGGACCTTGTTCAGGTCTCTTTCAGGGATTTATCTTTTGTAACTTTATCTTTCCGGGCCGACTTCGTCATGTCGGGCCCTGTCGAGTTACTTGATAATCCTCTTTCTTGGACCTTGTTCAGGTCTCTTTCAGGGATTTATCTTTTGTAACTTTATCTTTCTGGGCCGACTTTGTCACGTCGGGCTTTGTCGAGTTACTTGCTAATCCTCTTTCTTGGACCTTGTTCAGGTATCTTTCAGGGATTTATCTTTTGTAACTTTATCTTTCCAGGCCGACTTCGTCATGTCGGGCCCTGTCGAGTGACTTGATAATCCTCTTTCTTGGACCTTGTTTAGGTCTCTTTCAGGGATTTATCTTTTGTAACTTGTTTGTAGGAGTCCGACTTCCTCATGCCGGGATCTTTGAAGTTATAGTAATCCTCTTTTATAGGGTTAGCCAAACCTCTTTCCGGGGCTTTACTTATAACTTGAGTTGTTGTGGCTGGTCCGACTTTTTATGCCGGCCAGTCTTTAAGTTATTTTATAGCAATCCATTTTATTAGGACCTCGTCAGGTCCTTTCTATGGATCACTTTCTATAACTTCTTGCATTATTCTGTTTTCATCTTTGCCTATTTTGTAGATTTTGGGTTTTAACCTTCGTTTTTATCGTGATCGCGCAGTGAATTCAGTTTTCACTTTTTGTCGATCTGTAGCTTTATAATCGGGCGATGAATGTTTTCAGAATAATACGACTTGAGCGTTTGTAGAGAATCTTCTTAGGTTGCAGGCGTGCCATGACCTGGGAAGCTCTCGCCCGTCGAGTTCGGAAAGCCTGTAATAGCCCTTTTCCAGCACTTCTATGACTCGGTAGGGTCCTTTCCAGTTTGCTGCCAATTTTCCTTCTCCCGGTCGAGTTGTTTCAATGTCGTTTCGTATTAGGATGAGGTCATCCTCAGTGAAGGTCCGTCGCATTACCTTTTGGTTATACCTGGAGGCCATTCGTCATTTTAGCGCATCTTCCCTTATCCGAGCTCTTTCTCGGATTTTCGGAAGTAAGTCGAGCTCTTCCCTTTGAAGTTAGCGGTTGGCTTTTTCGTTAAAGTGGATCACTCTGGGTGACCCTTCTTCGACCTCCACTGGGATAATCGCCTCCACTCCATATGCTAATCGGAAGGGTGATTCCTTTGTAGTGGAATGTGGCGTCGTTCAATATGCCCATAGAACCTGTGGGAGTTCTTCAGCCCAGGCTCCCTTTGCATCCTGTAATCTCCGTTTTAATCCTGCTAATATAACTTTGTTAGCAGCTTCAGCTTGCCCATTGGTTTGGGGGTGCTCAACGGATGTGAATTGTTGTTTTATATTCAGGTCGGCCGCTAGTTTTCTGAAGCCTGTGTCTGTGAACTGGGCACCATTGTCTGTAGTGATGGAGTATGGAACTCTGAACCTTGTGACGATATTTCTATATAGGAATTTCCGACTTCTTTAAGCTGTGGCATTGGCCAGTGGTTCTGCTGCGATCCATTTTGTGAAGTAGTATATTCCTACTATGAGAAATTTGACTTATCCTGATCCTTGAAGAAAAGGTCCGAGGAGATCGAGTCCTCATTTTGCGAATGGCCAAGGTGAGGTTATGCTGATGAGTTCCTCTGGTGGAGCGGTGTGAAAGTTGGCATGCTTCTGACATGGTGAGCATGTCCTTACAAATTCTGTGGCTTCTTTTTGTAGAGTTGGCCAATAAAATCCTACCCAAAGTACTTTTTTGGCGAGTGCCTGCGCTCCGAGGTGATTGCCACAGATACCACTGTGTACTTCTTCTAAGACGTCTTTTGTGTTGGAAGTCGGCACGCATTTTAGCAGTGGTATCGAAATCCCTCTTTTGTATAGAGTATTATTTATGAGGGTGTAGTACTGTGCTTCTTGTTTTAACCTCTTTGCCTCTTTCTCATCTGTGGAGAGAACTTCTGTTCTGAGGTAGTTAATTATGGGAGTCATCCATCCCTGATCGTGACCTATTATGGCGAGGACTTTTTCTTCTTCTAAGATTGATAGATTCTGTGGAATTTCTTGTATAAGGCTTTTATTGTTTCCTCCTAGTTTGGTGCTGGCTAGTTTTGAAAGTGCGTCGGCCCGGGCGTTTTGTTCTCGGGGTATGTAACGAACCTTATACTCTCCGAGTTGTCCGAGCTGTTCCCTGGTTTTATCCAAGTAATTTTTCATAGTGGGATCTTTGGCTTGGTAGCTTCCTGTTATTTGTGAAGTAACTACCTGCGAATCACTGAAGATGATAAGTTTTTGAGCTCCAACCTCCCTAGCCAGCTTTAAACCAGCTAGTAGTGCTTCATATTCCGCTTGATTGTTTGAGGCAGGGAACCCGAATTTGAGGGAGAGTTCGATTTGGGTTCCCTGGTCGCTTTCAATTATTACGCCTGCGCCACTTCCCATTTTATTTGAGGAGCCATCCACATATAGATTCCATTCTGCGGGTATTTCCGGTGTGTCTATAAATTCCGCAATGAAGTTAGCCAGATATTGAGATTTGATGGCCGTCCGCGCTTCGTATTGAAGGTCAAATTCAGACAACTCGACTGCCCATTGCAAGATTCTGCCTGCCAGGTCTGTTTTCTATGAGATTCCTTTTATGGGCTGGTTGGTCCGAACTTTAATGGTGTGAGACTGGAAATATGGGCGAAGTCGTCGAGATGTTATTATGAGAGCGTAAGCGAACTTTTCTATTTTCTGGTATTTCAGCTCGGATACGCTTTGCTGATAAAGTATATAGGTTGTTGCCCACTGTCTTCTCGGACCAGTGCTGAGGCTATTGCCCGACTTCCTACCGCGAGGTACAAGATGAGTGGTTCTCCTTCCCGTGGCCGACTTAATATGGGTGGCCGTCCCAGGAATTTTTTGAAGTCTTGGATGGTTTGCTCGCATTCAGCTATCCATTCAAACTCATTTTCCTTCCTTAGAGTGGCGTAGAAGGGGAGGGATCTGATTGCTTATCCAGCCAGGAATCTGGACAAGGCTGCCAACCGCCCGTTGAGTTGTTGTATCTCTTTAATACAAGTCAGACTTTTCATGTCGAGTACGGCCCTGCACTTGTCCGGGTTTGCCTCGATTCCTCTCTGTGTGATCATAAAACCCAAGAATTTACCAGCTTCTACTGCGAAGGTACATTTCGCGGGATTGAGTCGTATGCCGTGTTGTCTTATGGTGTTGAATACTTGTGTCAGGTTGGATAATAACATATCTTTGTTTTGAGTCTTCACTAGCATGTCATCTACGTAGACCTCCATGATCTTTCCGATGTGATCCAAATTTGTTCATTAACCTTTGGTAAGTGGCTCCCGCATTTTTGAGACCGAAGGGCATAACAATGTAGCAGTAATTTGCCTTTGGGGTTAAGAAAGAGGTTTTTTCTTGGTCGGGTGGGTACATTGGGATTTGGTTATATCCCGAGTATGCGTCCATAAAAGAGAGGTATTTGTATCCAGAGTAGGCATCTACCAGTGCGTCGATGTTTGTGATCGGATAAGGATCTTTTGGGCAAGCTTTGTTGAGATCGGTATAGTTAGTGCACATTCTCCACTTCCCATTTGACTTTTTTACAAAAACGACATTAGCAAGCCATAGCGGGTATTTGACTTCTCTTATGAAGCCTGCTTCTAGTAAAGCTCGTACCTGTTCTTCCACCGCTTGAGAATGTTCTGGTCCTAGCTTTTTGTGCCTTTGTTGTACCGGCCGAGATCCTGGGTAGACTGCTAGCTTGTGGCATATTAGTTTGGGATCTATGCCTGGCATGTCTGTGGCCTTCCATGCAAAGAGGTCGGCGTTGTCTCGTAGAAACTGTATGAGTGATTCTTTTATGTCTCCTTTTAGGAGTGTGCCGATGTTGGTTGTTTGGTCCGGGGTGTCTCCGATCTGGAATTTCTCTATTTCCCCTTCAGGTTGTGGGCGGAGCTCCTCCCGCCTCTGAACTCTACTGAGCTCAATTATGTGGAATTCTTCTCCACTCCCTCTGAGGTTTAGACTTTCGTTGTAACAGCGGCGCGCCATCTTCTGATCTGCCTTTATCGTGGCTATTCCTCCTGCATTTGGGAACTTCATGCATAGATGCGGAGTCGAGACTATTGCACCGAGCTGATTTAACGTTGCCCGACCTATTAGGGCATTGTAGGCTGCGCTTACGTCGACGACGATATAATCTATTTTGAGTGTTCTTGACTGACTTCCTTTTCCGAAAGTTGTGTGGAGCGAGATGTATCCCATCGGTTGAACTGGGGTATCTCCTAGCCCAAACAGGCTGTCCGGATATGCTCTGAGTTCTTTTTCTTCCATGCCGAGTTTGTCGAAAGCAGTTTTGAATAATATATCGGTAGAGCTCCCCTGGTCTATCAACGTGCGGTGAAGATTTACGTCTGCCAGTATAATAATGATGACCATGGGATCGTCATGCCCTGATGTGACGCCGGATGCGTCTTCCTTGGTAAAAGTGATCGCCAGGATGTCGGGTGCTTCCTCCTTTTCTGCGATGTGATATACGTCTTTGAGATGTCTTTTGCGAGATGATTTGGAGATTCCTCCCCTGGCGAATCCGCCGTATATCATGTGGATATATCTTTCTGGCGTTCGAGATGATCGTGTGGTTGGTCCGACATCTTCTGCTCTTCTTCTCTTCCTTTTTTCATCATCATGGGTGGCTAGGTATCGATCTAGCTTTCCTTCTCGTACGAGCTTTTCTATGACATTTTTTAGGTCAAGACACTCATTGGTGGAGTGCCCGCGGATTTGATGGTATTCACAATATTCAGCCCGATTTCCTCCTCCTTTTTTGCCTTTGAGTGGTCGAGCTGGTGGTATTTTTTCCGTGTTGCAAACCTCTCTGTATACATCCACAAGAGACACCCGAAGAGGGGGTATAATTGTGGTATTTTTTGATTTTCTCTCCATGTCGATCTTCCTTCTTTCTGGAATCTTTGTCTTTATCCCCGGGGGTGAACCCGGCCTTCGAGGTTTCTCCTAACCGGGAGTTTTCCTCCATGTTGATGTATTTTTCCGCTCGTTCCTGCACCTCGTTCAGAGATGTGGGGTACTTTTTTGATATAGATTGACTAAAAAGCCCTTCTCGCAAGCCGTTAATGACGCCCAGAATAGCGGCTTCTGTTGGCAAGTTCTGTATATCCATACATGTCTTGTTGAATCTTTCTATGTAGTTACGCAGGGTTTCCCGTTCTCCCCGCCGGATTCCCAATAAGCTCGGAGCATGTTTAGCTTTGTCCTTTTGGATGGAGAATCTGGCCAGGAATTTTTTAGCCATGTCGTCGAAACTTGAGATGGACCTAGGAGGGAGATTGTCGAACCATCTGATTGCTATTTTTGTTAAAGTGGTTGGAAGGCTTTGCAACGAACTACATCTGAGGCATCCGTAGTGCCGTCGTATAAGGTCAGGTCTGGGAGTTTAAAGTCCTTTGGAATTTTCGTCTTCATGATCTCTTTGGTGAATTGGTCTTACTCCTTTTGTGCATTATCTTCGGGAGTGGATCGGCTGGCTTTGGTCTTGACATCGGCTTCAAGTTTTAGGAGTTTGGTTTCCAGTTCCCGGTGTCGCCTTATTTCTCTTTGTAGATCCTTCTCGGCCTCTCGTTGTCGTAGAGCGTCTTCCTCAAGTTGTTTTAACCGATCTTGAAATGCATCCAGGGCTCCCTCGTTTGGGGAGTTCTTATTGTTAATTTGGGGAGTATCTTTTGGTGTGGAGTCTGCGTTTTTATGCGGCGTTCTTTCTTCTAGATCTGAGGTATGATTGTTGTCATGATCATCCGCCATGGTAATGGGATGACTTCTAGGATCCCCGGCAATGGCGCCAATGTTCCAAGGGTTACCTGAAACTGTAGGTTAATCTCGGACGAGATCTTCTGTACTGGTCGGAACGGAAGTATCCGATTTGTAGGAATTGATGGAGGTGCTGATTCCTTTGTCCCCGGAGGGTGGGGGGTACCTGCAAGTACTCCGATGCTTAAGTTAGCAAGGGTATTAAGCAGGTATTGAGTAGAATCAGAGTATGAGTTATACCTGAGTGCTCCAGCGTATTTATAATGGCGTGGAGTGACCTTCTTAGATAAGATAAGTTAGTTTTCTTATCTTATCTTTATCTTTTCTTTGAGTGAGGTCATCTTATCTTTTGGGGAACCGCCTTTCTCTCTGTAGGCTTGGGCTGCCTTAGGATTTGGGGTGTGTTCCTCTATTTGGGCCCTTTTTTGGGCTTTTCCGTAATTTGGCCGAGCTCTTTAAGAAGAGATCGGGTCGTCCTGACCTGAAGAGGTCGGTCGCTTTGTTTGTAGAACATCCTGGGTCGGAGAGCTTGACCCAGGGTATGAACAGGTACCATTCCCGGGAATTTATAAGTGCCCGGTCACTCTTACGTCATAAGGTCAACAGAGTATTGAGTCTCAACCTAGAACACGTGGTGGCAAGCCACGGTACTTTACTCAGAGAAACTCGTATCTCAGATAGAAGAAGTGCAAAAACCATGTATTTATTCATCATCATTTCCCAACTTCATTAACACTTCATATCAAATCAAAAAATCATTTATGCCATATATCACTTTCTTCTCAAATCACTTTTCTTTAAAACCCAAAATCAATTTCAACTCTATCTTATCCTCAATAACCCTCTTTTCTCAAATCGTTTCAAGCTTATAAGCCACCCTTCTCAAAAGTAAAATTTCTTTTTCAAAACAAGCCAAATTTCCACAACATTCTTCTAAAAGTCGCAAACAACTCAGAAATCATGCCAAAATAAAAATTCCTTTTGAAAGATTCAAAAATCATTTATCATAACAAAGGATTTGGTAATGAAATTCCTCAATAAAATATTAAGACTTTTGGGGAGAATAACCTAACTCACTTTCTCGAATTCATTTAAAATCTTTAAAACCTTAGCTTCTTAATATGAATAACTAAAAATAGAGTTTAGGTCAAACCGAATCGTGTAATCAACCACTCTAAACACATTTCAGAACCATTCCTTTTTACTTAAACCAAACCAATTTCAATTCTATGATTAAATTCGGAGCGTTTCCAATTGCTCAAAAATCTTTTTACTTTTGCAAAAATTAGAATTTAAAGAATACTTTAAACTTTTTCTAAGATATTGTAAAATGAGACTTATCAATTGAAATTCAAGTTCTTTCGAAGTCACTAAAACTCCTCCAATTTAAATCCTCAAGCCAATTTCCAGAATCATAAACCCTTTTCATATTTAAAACAGCTTTAAAATATAAACTTCTTCTAAATGATTCGCTTCCAAACATAATTTAAAACTTTCTTAAATAATTCAAATGAAATAATAAAAGTCTTAAAGCCATAATTTTCCAAAGGTCATTTCAATAAAGTCTCAAATTTTATAGGAATTTCGGTAGCACCTCCCCTAAAACTTTGACTTTGCCACCCTCTCCGAGTCCCAACCAAACCATTTTCAAATCAAACCAACCCAAAATAAAATTAATTTCAACAATCAAACACTTTTTCAAACTTTAAAGAAACAGATTTGGCAACCATCTCTTCCACAAAAACCAACAATAACTCAATATATATATATATATATATATATATATATATATATATATATATATATATATTATGAAGGCTATTTATAAACTCAACAAACTTAAAGTATAAATAATACTATTAAATCTATTAATAATATATTATATTGTCATAAAGTTACAGATCGATAAAGTTTTATCAATATAATAATAATATGGACTAATTAAAATTTTATGTATATTTTGAGTAAAATGTATATAAATTTAATTGAATTTTAACATATTTAAAATTTTAATTAATCTACATTATTTTTATATTAATAAATATTTATTGATCAATAACTTTATGACAGTATGTATAATTAATAATAATATTATTAATATTTTGAGTTTATTGAGTTTATAAACGGTCTCAATATATATATATATATATATATATATATATATATTTAAGAATGTGAGAATGTAATTATTGTTGTTGGATTAAATTTAATAGTTAAGATTAAACCTGCTTTAAAACCTAAAATTAAAATTAGTATTCTCTCTCTTTTTTTGATCAAAAGTGGGATTCTCTCTCACATCCTTTTCTCTTCTCCTCTTCGTTTGGATATCAAAAATCAAATCCCTAATTTTTGAATGTCTCCTTATACTGCGTTATTCCCTTCTCTACCAGTTTCGTCACTATCATCGCTCCTTCTTGTGCTCATCACTGTCGTTGTTGTTACAACTCCTCTTTATGTTTTTATTGCTGCTCCATTGAGTTGTTAGTTACGACTTCTCTTGCCCAGCTTGTCTTAGAGGCACAAGGCATAGATTCCGCCGGGATTCATTCTGTAATGGTGGTCATTGTAGAGCCATGTCGTCTTTGGCGCCTCCTTTGATTTCAGCCATTTTCACAACACACACAAGATGTAACAACTTGATTTTTTTTGCCAACACTTAAACCGATCGAACCTAAACTTATCACAAATATTAATATATCATAAAGATTCAACATAAATTCAATCAAATTCAATCAACAATTAATCACAATATCAATTCATTTATCCAATACAGATTTAACTGCTGAGAAATTACCAAAATCATACCTCTGTACGAAATCAAGATAACAAAAGCTCCAAATTTTTATGTCAACACGATATTTTTCGAAAAATATTATTTTCAATAATTAGTTTTATTTCGATGAGTCAATTCTGAGTTTTAAAATAAAATAAATAAAAATATAATTTATTAATTTTATTATTTTAAATTATATAAATTTTCTGGTTGCATGATAATTAAGGAAGATACAAATTTTTTTGTTGGAAGAAACTAGAAATTTTGTTTGTATGACATAGAAATTGTTTTAAAATATGTAAATTTTTTAGTTAAATAGCAAAGAAGAAAAATAAAACAGAAAATTTAAGTGAAAAACACAATTCTTAACTATGCAAATAAATAAATTTCTTGTTTTTCCTTTCTTTTCCTTCTAATTTTTGTTTAATTTCTTTATCTTCCTCCTCTGTTTTTTGTTTCTTTCAAAATGTTTAATTATCTTTTTCTTCATGTTTTGCTATTGACACAAAATAATTTATGTATCTTCTTCTATTTATTTTTAAAAATAAAAAATTTCAATCAGACAATAATTTTATGTGAAATGAACAGTAAAATGGCAATGGTATTAAAATTGTTGCCAAAAAATAAAACCAACAGTAACGTTTTAAAATCATTGGCTTTGTGAATAATAAAACTACAACAATTTAAAACCGTTGTCTATCTAGTTATGGTTTTAAACCGTTAGATCATGAAGGAGAACGGTTTAAAACCGTTGCTTATCAAGTAACGGTTCGAAACTGTTGTTTAAAATTTTCTTTTAAAATCGTTGTCTTTGCCAGTAATTTTGGCAACATTTTTTTTGTTACCGTTGCTTTAGATAAAAAATCGTTGTCTTTGAGTATTGGCAATGACCGCATACACCACAGATCAAAAACCGTTGTCAAAACGTTGCCTAAAGTTTTAGGAACGGTTTTTCAATCTACGGCAACGGTTTTTGACCGTTGCGAAAACTCTTTTTTGTTGTAGTGTACAAAAACATAATAAGAAATAACAGATAAAAAACACAAATTTTTAGTTGAAATCAAGAAAAAATTTGTTGAAAAGCATAAATTATACATAAAAAGACTTGGCTGGAAGTAGTTATCAATACTTAGTCATTTAATATTTCTGATAATTTTAATATTTTGATTTAATAATTTATATTTACATATTAAAGTTGGGACGCTGGTTATCACTAGCAGATTAATGTTGGTAGCATAAGAATGGTTTTAATATAAAATTAGACACTACAAGGACTAATTTTAACGGCGACCTTAACGCGGGTGAATCGGGTGTTGGAAATTTTTGAAGAATAATACCATCGGCTTCAAGCCATCAGGAAAAATAAAATAATAATAACGAAGTTTTGTCTGTCAGTAAATTAAGGCCAGTAAAAAAATAAATAATTAATTAATTTAACCATACCGATAGCTAGGGACGGATTCATTCAATAGACAGTGGAGACAAGTGTCCACAGTAAGATTTATAAAGTTTTTGAATAGTTCTTGTCCAGTTGGCCGGGTACCAAACGGGTCGGGTAAGCAGAGCGTGTGAGGAAGACAGGGGAAACCAAGACCAGGGTTGCTGGTGAGTGAGCGGACCTCTCGGGTTCGTGTTGAAAGGTGGAAGGTTAGAGCCTCGCGACCACCCGAGTTGTTGTAATAGTGAGGGGGGCCACCTGCAAAAGGGACTCCGACGCTCAAGTCAAAATCCGTACAAGGTGGCAGTAAAGTGAGGGAATCATGACGTACCTTGGGAGGAGGGGTAGGGCCATTCCCCCTATATACTCTGTGCCTAGGGTGGGTCCCACAAGAGTAGACCCGCCTTCCAGAAAACTTCCTTTCCCCAGCTGTCATGTGCCTTGCTGGAGGGGAAAAGGTGTCGGGTCTTCCTCCCGGTTTGGGCGTTACATGCCTGTCGGGGTCGGCTGCCTGGACCGGGGCATTGTGTTAGCTGAGCCGGGGCGGAACAGTGCCCCCAACGCACCAGCTATGGTCGTGAGCGCCGTTGTTGGCATGTTCTGGTTGCCTTCGGCCGCGTCGTCGCTGGGTCGGCCGCTCGCGATAGGGGCGTACCCACCCCCTACGCGAGTGGGTTTCACCATTTCGAAGGAGTATCATTTGTCGCCTCGTTCTTTGCGCTGGCCATTTAATGCTCTTAATTGCTGATTTGAACCCTGAGTGAAATGTCCATTTTGCCCCTACCTTTCGCGCTTCTAGGCGTCAGTTACTGTTCAGTTTTCTTTGCCTTTGTGTTTTCAGTTTCCCACTCCCAAATTACTATCACACACTCCTCATTTCCTTTCTATATTCTCTGAAGTTCTTCACTCCTAATCGCCCCTGTTTCATCCAAATCTCTTCGATACTCCCTAGTTTCTTTCGATCATCATCATCATTCTGGTAAGTTTCTTCTTTCTTTCCTACTTCTTAGCTTTGTTGCGTGCTTATGCTGCTTACATGCTTTCCCCTGTTCATGCTTGTTTGGATCAATTGTTGGATTGCATGTTTGAGTTGTAACAATGTTAGGTAGATACTAGGGGGAGTTTCCATTTAGGTTCCTGGTTTTGGTCTTCATTTAGCTATAGATTTGGCCTTGGCTTAACTGTAGATAGGCTCACTGTAGTATGTAGTGTTTATTCCGATTTTTCCAGCTTCCCGATCTCGTAGTCTGACTTCGAGTGGTGCCTCCACTGTAAGTATGGCTCAGCGTCCTGTCGCGAGAGCTCCTGTGGCGAGGGCTCCTGTAGATCGGTACGCCTGGGTGACCTCGGATGTGAAGGATACTCCTTCGTAAATAACTCTGGAGGAGCTTACGGAGTTTCGCCAGACCGACCTGTTGTGTAGTGGGGGTACTGAGGAGGACCATGATGATGTGTTCGTTCCTGCGAACCGGAAGCAAATATGCCACCTTAACTTAAACACTCCACGGGTTGCTGATTGGACCTAGTTGTACAAAGCAATGTTCACCAGCTTGGGAGTTCGTATCCATTTTTCCCCTTTCTAAATGGTGTTGCTTAACCGGTGTGATATGGCACTGTCACAACTGCAGCCGAATAGTTGGTCCTCCATTCGATGCTTCGAGATGGTCTGCGAATATCTTGAGCTACCGGTCCCAGTGGAGGTCTTCTTATGGTTCTTTGTCTTGATAAATCCCTCCAAAGATGGGAGAGCCAAAAAGGGATATATGTCGTTCCGGGCTGCCCAGGGTCGATAGATTTTCGGGTTGTTCGAAGATTTATTTCACGGTTTCAAGGAAAAGTACTTCAAGGTGCGACTTGTTAAAGGTCGGCGTCCCTTCTGGTTAACCCTAGAGGGAGAACGCCGCATCCCGACTTATTGGAACCTCGGGGCTGGGGGCCAATGCGTTCATGAAGGTGATGTATAAAGGCCTAACCCCGCAAAACAAAAAGGTTGCCGACGTGCTGTTGGCTATTTTCGGTAGAAATAATGTTAACCCACAGCTTCTTATGGGTAACCGCGAGATGGGTAGGCGTTATATAGGTGAGTTGCCATTTGGTCGTAGTTTCGTGAATTCAGCTTATTTATTTGTTTAGCATTTCGCTTACTGACTTCTTACGTGTTTCGTTGTTTCAGTGTCAATGGCTGGCAAACATGTTGGTCTTGACAATTTGTTTCAAATGTTTCTTCATGGGGACAGTAATGACAACTCTACCACTCATACCAATGCTGCGCCACCATCTCTTGCTGCCAATGCACAATCCCAAGCCCCCAAGGGGAGCAGGTCGGTACGAGCGCAGGTCCGCTCCCTCAGCTAGAGGTCGAGGAAGAGGGAGCGAGGCCCGAGGTAGTCGTTGTCGATAACCCGAGGAAGAGGAAGCCGACCTCGAGCCCCGAGGGAGCTCTTACCGTGATGGAAAAGAACTTTGATACCGGAAACTTAATTCATTTCCAGCTCATGCCCGGCACAGAGGACTTCTTCCATGGTGGAGACCTTGCCTCCTAAGCCAAGTGGGTGTATCGCACCTTGCTCTGGGTGGCCACGATAGCAAGGAAAGCGGAGCCTATCTTGGTTGGGGCTCGGACTCTGGAGAACAAGCTTCAGTCAACCGTTAATGCCAATGAGAAGTACAAAGTTGAAGTGAAGTCGTTGCAGGCACAGCTGGCCACTTCTGTGGAGAATGTGAAGACTTCCGACGAGACAGTCGCCCGACTTACCGAGCAGGAGCTTACTTTAGAGGGTCAGCTCAACGTCACTCAAAGTCGGGTGAAGGAGTTGGAGAAGGAGCGTGATGATGCTGGCTCGTCGGCAAACACTGCTAAAGCTGAGGTTGCCAAGTTGAAGAAGAAGAATAAGGAGACGGTGAAGCATGCTCGAAATGCTATTGGGGCTATTGAGGAGGCAATAATGGCACAGGTGAAGTTGCTAGCTCTCGAGTTTGACGTCTCGGCTGTCAGCGCTTTCAAGACCATCAAAGATGGCAAAATTGTCGATCTCCCAAAGAAGTGAAATGTAATGACTTGTAAAGTTTGTAGTCTTTTGCCGCTTGTGGCTTAGTATTATGTGCTTTTGAACTGTTAATTTGAAGTTTTTTGTAAAACGATTTACCGTTTTATCGAATACTGACAACAGTCGAAACCGAGTAGTGGCTTTATTGTTTAAGCACTTGTATTATGGCTTTATTTGTGTAGCTGTTTGGTGTGCTGCTTAACGAGTTCTTTGGCTCCCGGGGTGATCAATCCCGTTATGCTGCAATCTTATAGGTCGAAGTGACCTAACCATGCCGCGAAGGCAGTAAATCGCGAATGAGAAAGAAATGGTTAAAGTTTAATCAAGCATAATTAGAGCATGTTAAGTACATGAACTAAACAAAAAAGGTAAGTGATTAGTGGCAAATGAACATGAAACTATAGACAAGTAAATAGCAGTCGGTAAACATGGAACTACAGATAGGTGAACATGAAAAGAGACTGTTGTCACTAAATTTAGTTACCAGCTGATAGCGGATCTGTTAATGCTTCTAAGAGTAAAATCTCCTTAGGTTCCCTACGTTCCACGTTCTGGGTACCTCCTTTCCGTCTAGTCGCTTTAGTTTATTGGCTCCACTGCCGACTACTTCTTTTACCCTGTAGGGGCCTTCCCAGCTGGCTGTCAGCTTCCTTTCTCCTGGGGTCGGAAGGCCTATGTCGTTGCGATGTAAGACCAGGTCGTTAGACTCAAAACTTCTTTTGAGCACTTTGGCATTGTACTGCAGGGCTATCCTCTGCTTTAACGCCGTCTCTGACAAGTGGGCCATCTCCCTGGTCTCGTCAATCAGGTCCTTCTCTACTGCTTCCTCGACTCCACCAAGGAGTAGTCGCGGACTCGGCTCTCCTACTTCCACAAGGATCACTGCATCGACCCTGTAAGTAAGTCGAAAAGGAGTCTTCCCGGTGGAAGATTATGGTGTCCTCCTATAGGTCCATAGAACTAATACGAGTTCATCTGCCCACGCTCTTTTTTTCTGGTCAAGTCGTTTCCTCAGGCCTTAGAGGATGACTTTATTTGCTACCTTCACTTGGTCATTGGTCTGCGGGTGCTCCACTGATGAGTACCTTTGCTTTACCCCTAGGCCGGCAAGGAACTCACCAAACTTCTTGTCAGCAAATTGTGTCCCATTATCCGATTACGACCTCCGGGATACCGAATCGGGAGATCACTTGGTGCCACATGAATTTTCGGCAATTTGTTGATGATATGCTGGCCAGAGCTTCCGCCTCGACCCACTTGGTGTAGTAGTCTATGGCCATTATCAGGTATTTGACCTGTCCGGGTCCTACTGTGAAGGGCCCCAGGAGGTCAACTCCCCATTGACTAAAAGGTTGGGAGGATAGAAGGTAACTCAATTCCGTAGCCAGGGCCCTACAGAAATTGGAGTTTTCCTCGTACTTTTTGCATTTCTTCACGAATTCATGGGAGTATGCCATCATCGAGGGCCAATAATAACCGGCCCTGACGAGCTTCCGTGCCAAAGCTTTTCCCCTGATGTGGTGGTCACAACACCCCTCATGGACTTCTCTTAAGACATTGTCCGTTTGGTCGGGGCGTAGGCATTGCAACAGCAGTTGGTTCAGTCCCCTCTTATATAGTTGGCCTTGTACAATTACGTACTTGGCCGCCTCCCTCCTTAGCATCTTCGCAGTCTTGTGGTCGTCAGGGAGCTTGCTATTTTCCAAGAAGTCGATGATTGCGTCGATCCATAAGGGAACGACGTCTGCCCGGGTCACACATAGGGCGACTGTCGATTCTTTTATAAATCCTTGGATTAAAGACTGGTTTCCTGTCCCTGGCATCATGCTAGCCAGTTTCGATAGGAGGTCAGCCCAGGTATTCCTTTCTCTTGGAACATGCTCCACCATGACCTCATCAAAATTTTCATTCAAATTTTTAACCCTTTCCAAGTATTTTTGTAGTAGGGAGTACCTGGCTTGATATGTCCCATTGACTTGGGATGTGACGACTTGGGAGTCGCTGTTCACCTCCACCCTTGTCGCCCCGACGTCTTTTGCTAAGAGCAGGCTGATAAACCGCTACTTTACGGTTAATCTTATGCTTATTTCAATAGATTTTACCCATTATTCTCACACTTATTCATGTAAATTGCATGTTTTACATTTTCCTTCCTGATTTTGTGCTATGATTGAAAACATGCTTCTTTGGCCTTAAATTTGCTACTTTTAATCCTCTCTTATTGCCATTCGATGCCGTGATATATTTGCTGAGTGTTTTCAGGGTTTATAGGGCATGAATGGCTTAGAGGATAGAGAGAAAGCATGCAAAAGTGGAAGGAACTCAAGAAAACAAGGAATTCAGAAGCTGGCAGCAACGCATACGCGTAAGCGATGCATACGCGTGACTGGCGCGTCAGACAAGCGACGTGTACGCGTGGGCAATGCATACGCGTGACGAGCGTCATGTGTTGCAATTCACAGAAAATGCTGGGGGCAATTTTTGGGCTCCTTTTTTACCCAGTTTCAGGTTCGAAATTCCAAATTAGAGGCTGCAGAGTGGAGCAGATGGGGACATTCACTTCTCATTCACAAATTTTAGGTTTTAGATGTAATTTTTTAGAGAGAAGCTTAATACCAAGGCATCTTGGCTAGTTTTACTAGCTATTTTTTGTATGTTTTAGGTGCGTTTCATGCATTTTCTTAGGAAATAAGTAAGTATTTGGTTGAATATGCGTCCACACCCTGATTCAAGCAAACATTGTGAATTTTGAACAATTTCATGAGAATTATGCATGAATTGAATGATAAATGGATGATGCATAATCTCATGATTAAGAGCAAGACTTTGATGCACTTTGTTTGATTGATTTCAGGTAACAAGAAGTAGAGAAGAGCCTCATTAGTGGCTACGTTAGTGCCACTAACGTGGGCACTAACGTAGAAGGGAAGCAAGCTTGGAAAGTTAGTGGCAACGTTAACGCCACTAACTTTAGCGAAGGGCAAGAAGATCCACGTTAACGGCTCCGTTAGTGCCACTAAGGTAGGCATTAACCTGGAGCAAAAAGGGAGCCAACGTTAGTGACACTAACTTTGTCACTAACGTTGGAAAAGGCCAAGAACACCCAGGTTAGTGGCCCCATTAGTGCAACTAACGTGGGCATTAACGTGAAAGAAGGAGGCAGTTGTGAAGTTAGTGGCAACGTTAATGACACTAACTTTAGCGAAGTAAAGAAGGCCTACGTTAGTGGCCACGTTAGTGCCACTAACGTGGACACTAACGTGGGCAAAATCTCACCCGGAAGCCTGACCATGCTTTCTTCAAAAAAGAATAACTTGAGCCACAAAGCTCCAAATGAGGTAATTTTATTGGCACTGGAAAGTAGGATTCCAGAGCTTTCCAAGCATATATGGCACTACATGGTGGACACTAATTTTGAGGGAGAAAATCTGTCCCGAAAGTGCAAAGATGAACATGGTATCAACCTGTAGTAAGGCCCACTGACCTCTTCACCTTCCAAGAAGTGTAACTCCGGCTATGGAGCTCCAAATGATTATCTTTCAAAAGCGTTGAAAAGTAGACATCTTGGGCTTTCCAACAATATATAATAGTATGGGGTGGACGTTAAGTTTGAGCTTCAGAACCTGGCAATATTTATCCCCTGAACACTGACGTTAGTGTGGCTAACATTGCCACTAATGCCAGCGACTGCGCCAGCCACCCTGTCCCCCTCAAAGGAGTGTAACTTGAGTTACAGAGGTCTAATTGAGGTGATTTTAGTTGTGTTAGAAAGCTGACATTCAGAGCTTTCAAAAAATATATAATACTTTATAATGGGCATGAAATCGAAGCACAAACAATATGGATCTTTTAAGCCCCAAAAATACCAACTGGGTAGCAAGTGTGACATTAGTGCCACTAACTTTAGCACTAACGCCACACTTGTAGAGTTAGTGTGGCTAACGGCAGCAATAATGCGAAGTCATCCTGGACCTCAATTTGATTCACTTCTCTCTCAAGCCCACTTCAAAGTTCAAGTAAGCAAGCCTACAATTGTCAACCAATCAAGGCCACAAGAAGCATCTAGAATAGTTAATTTTCATTTCATTGTAATTTGTTTTCAATTTCATTTCATTTTGTAAATTAGGAGAGCCTATATAAAGGCCTTAGTTTTTACAATTTGGGAAACGGTATTCTGGGGGGCTGGACACACCAGAGAAGAGGGGTCTTCGGACTCACCTCCGCCCTACACACTTCTTCCTTTTCTCTTCTTTTTCTTTTGTTAGTAGTTTAATTCCAGTTTGTACTTTTTATTTATGAACTTTGAAGTTTCAATTTCAATTTTAATTTTCATATTTATTTTTCTGCACTTTCTTTCTTTTCTATTTTGATAGAGCAATGAACAACTAACCGCCTTTTCATTGGGTTAGAGAGCTTTGTTGTGATTTGATGGATCAATTGTAGTTTTCATTTTTCTTCTTCTTTCTTTTCTCTTGATTTTACTAGAAAGCTTTCGATCTTCATCCAATTAGGTAGTTGTCTTGGAAAAGAGGCTATTCATAATTGGATCTCCTTGGAACCTTAGAAGAGGAATGAGGAGATCATGCTAGAAATGCTTTCTCATGCTGGACTGGATTGGGGTTTGGATGGATATAGTGACATATAATCCTACCAACACTTTGATTCAGAAATACATGTGGTATAATTAGTGACCATACTTCATCTCTTTCCATGAGCAATTAAATCAAGGAATTGGGCAATTGTTCAAGCTTAGAGAGATTGCATTGCCAAGGAATTAGGATCCAATCACCTAAGATTGCCAGGGAGATCAATGAATGCATTGATCGAGGAAGAGATGAGAATGAATTTGATCCAGAGGATTGCAATATCTCTTGATCCCAATGTTCATTTTATTTTTAGTTCTTACATCTACATTCTTGTTAATTTACTTTTCTGCACTTTATAGTTTTCTTTTACAATCATGCAATTTATATTTCTTTGTTGCTTATCACTCCAATATGATTCGTCTAACTAGGATAATCAATTAACCATTGATTGCTTAATTTGTTAATCCCTGTGGGATTCGACCTCACTCTATTGTGAGTTTTTACTTGACGAAAATTCGGTATAACTGCTGAGGGAAATTTGTAGTGATACAAGTTTTCGTGCATCAAGGCTCTCTCCTCTCTCTAGGTTTTAGGGTTTCTCTTAGTTTTAGGTTTCATCAAATTTAGGTTTTCATATTGCTTTAATTTAGTTTCTTTTCTTCATTTTATCATTCTAGCATCTTAGTTTATCTTCTCTTGTTGGTTTGTTTATTTCCCCAATTTAGTTTATGAACTCTTCATGTCACATTTAATTTCTTATTAATGCAATTTGAGGTATTTTATGTTTATTGCATTTTCCTTAATTTGTTTTCATTTATATTTGCAATTGGTTGTTTAGATTTAATATTCTCCTATTACTTTTCTATGCTTTTATTTTATGCCTTCCAAGTATTTGAAAAATGCTTGGGAGGATTTTAAATGAGCTTTTTTATGTTCTTAACATGGATTGATTATTTAGAGACTCTTGAGTTATCAAAAGTCTATTGTTGATTGGTAATTGAGACTTGCTAGTTGGCTTTGACTTCACTAAATCTAGTCTTTGATTAGGATTTGTGAACCTATATTGATTTTGCTCACTTAACTTACCTTCAATGTTAGAGGTTAACTAAGTAAAAGCAAAAGGCAATTACCATCACAATTGATGAGGATGATGAGGATAGGACTTCTAATTATCAATCTTTGCTAAGAGCTTTCTTAGTTATTCATTTATTTTCTTGTTATTTATTTCCTTGTTCCTTATTTCAAAAATCCAAAAAGATACTTTTCCATAACCAATAGTAAAAACACATCCCTGCAATTCCTTGAGAGACGACCCAAGGTTTAATACTTCAGTTAATTTTATTGGGTTTGCTTAAGTGACAAACATGTTAAATGTGTTTGAGGTTTAATTGTCAGTTTAGAACTATACTTGCAACGTGATTATTTTTGTGAAATTCTTTACTGACGATTTTTCCTCTATCAATTTTTGGCGCCGTTGCCGAGGACTTGCAAATGTGTGCCTTATTATTGGTTATTGTAAATATTTTCTTTTTGCTTGTTTGCTAGTTTTTGTTGTTAGTTTTAGGACTTTGTTGTCTATTTTTATTAGTTTTTGTTTTTATTTGCTACCATAAATTCTCCACCCTTTGGCTACGAGTGTGGTTACAATTGTGTTGTAGGAAGTGGAGATTACAATGAAGACTTGCATCAAGGATGAGACAATCATAGATGGGAGGAGCCACACGGATTTGATCAACCCTCTTGGCAACAACCCCCTCCAATGTACTATGGGCAAAAACCACTCTGTGATGCTTACGAAGACAATGGATATGGTGGACCTCCTTGTAGTTACCAACAAGCTTCACCATACACCTTTGAACCCCCTCCTCAACATAGTTTTGAACCACCATACTCACAAGCTCTATGTTACCAAACACCCCATATGACCCTAATTCTTACCCACTATACCAAAAGCCATACGAGCCATACGCCAAACCACCCGAATTCCAACACAGTTACTTCTAAGAGCCATATAATCCTAATCATGTTATCCAAGTGGAAAAAGAGCCACAAGATCAAATTAAGGAAGAACTGGATCGACTTCAAGCAACCATCCTTCAGAAGTTTGACCCATGGGACTCATGTAATGAACAAAGCATTTTCACGGATGAGTGTGTTGTGCAACAAATGGAAATGATGGAAAGTGTTGAACCGCCTTATCCTTATCATGATGAACCACTCTCTTTTCAATAACCTTTCCTCCCAAGTAATGAACCCTCATATCCACTCCAATCTCCAATGGATGACACTCTAAGTGTTATTCTTTAAGAGCAAAGAGAGATGCAAAAGACAACACAAGAGTTCATAGCTACCTTGACCGAGATAGTAGGTAATTTAGCTTCATTACGCTTCAAAACTCAAGGAACCCCCATGGCTACATGTGAAGAATCTAATGAAGAACGTAGCATAGAAGAGAAGTTAGAAATTATGGTGGACAATGAAGAATGTGGCTTTGTATTGGAACAATTGGAGGAAGCCGTACTTGTGGAAGAGGAAGAAGTGGTTGAAGACTTAGGAGATGCTGAATCTCCATGGGAATCAAGAGTTGTAGAGTATTCCTCCAAGAAGCTTGAATTTAATGTTGTGGAGGCTAGTGCACAACCTCCGAGGCATGTTCCTTATGAAGAATTGGATGGAATAGATCAAGAAGGAAGTTCCCTTGGTGAAGGTGATCATCAATCAAGCCCTCCTAGTAATGACTTTGCACCCACAATTGAAATCCTCGAGTTAGAAGAGCCTTCTCCCGACAAAATTGAAAGCAACTTTGAGGTAGATCTCTCTAAACCTTATATTTATGATTTGAGTGATGGAGAAGAGTTGGATGAATCCGGTGAGGAAGAACTTGAAGCTGAAAAATCTCTTCAAAAGTTGGAAGTCCTTCAAAAAGAGTGGACGGGAGTTGAGTATGCTCTGTCAAGACCATTGGAGACTTCTCTACCTAGGGTACCATCTACTCCTTTATTTGAGTGGTTAAAATTTATATCTATTCGCTTTATTGTCCCACTTGAGTATGGTATACTAGAAATGGATGGCCAAGTTAGGAAGCTTTGTAGAATTATGCGTAAGAAAAGGATGTTTAGTGGTTGGAGTTGCAAATCAAGACTCATCAAGGTTGAGGTTTCAAGAGCTAGATGCAAGGGTCGGATTGATGATCAATTAGATGGGTCTAAGAGATGAGTTTGGTACTTCATTGAGAATTCGGAATGCTTGCCACCCTGTTGGAATAATGAAGATCCACTCAAAGACGGGTGTAG
Organism: Arachis stenosperma; assembly: GCF_014773155.1. Lineage (NCBI taxonomy): Eukaryota > Viridiplantae > Streptophyta > Magnoliopsida > Fabales > Fabaceae > Arachis > Arachis stenosperma. The sequence goes on along the minus strand of NC_080380.1, from coordinate 75,060,089 downwards.
GAACAAGATTTGGGATCCAGGAATATCGGAGGATCAACGTTGGGAGCTCAAAGCTTGTGAAGAACTTCATCAAGGCTTCGTGAATTCACTTAGAGAGGGTGGAGCTTATTGGAAGTCCAAGCGTTGGTGGAGGTTTCAAGATGAGTTCAAGCACAAGCCGCCATGACAAGGAGCTCACCAAATGTCCAACTTAAGGACTTTAACTAAAAGTGCTAGGTGGGAGACACCCCACCATGGTAAACTCTTTCTATTTTCTCTTCTATTTCTAGTGGTAATAAGTTAAATTTTCATTTTTAGCTCTATTTTTGTAGTTTAAATTGCGTTTCTAGTGGGTTAATAATGTTTAGAGTTATTCTGAAAGCATGTTATCATAAAAAAAGAGGGGGTGTTAGCTACAGCATTGCACGGGTCGATTCGCACAGCGCCTAGTATCCATCGTTTACGGCAAGGACTACTGGGGTATCTAATCCCATTTGCTCCCCTAGCTTTCATCTCCCAGTGTCAGTGTCGGCCCAGCAGAGTGCTTTCGCCGTTGGTGTTCTTTCCGATCTCTACGCATTTCACCGCTCCACCAGAAATTCCCCCTGCCCCTACCGTACTCCAGCTTGGTAGTTTCCACCGCTTGTCTAGGGTTGGGCCCTGGGATTTGACGGTGAACTTAAAAAGCCACCTATAGACGCTTTACGCCCAATCATTTCGGATAACGCTTGCATCCTCTGTCTTACCGCGGCTGCTGGCGCGTCGGTGACAATTTTGCATTTTAGCAAAAATGAACAGAGAGTTGCACGAATACAGCGCTGGAATTATGCGTTTACCACAATTTCGTCCGACGCGTACGAGTGAAGCACGCTTACGCGTCACTTTCATTCCTCTCAACCCACGCGCACGCGTCAATGACGCGTACGCGTCGATTTAAATTACATTAGCCCTAATGCGGAGAATCCTTCTCATTCGCATAACCCCCCATCAACCACTCTAACATCTCTTTCTCTTCCCCTCTTCCCTAAACTGAACCTCCATCAATCACCACTAGCCGCACCAGTCCGGCGACTCTGAGCCGCCGCCGACCGCCCTTCTCCCTCCCCTTTCCTTTTCTCTTCTCCTTCTTCCCTCTCCATATCCCTTCTCGGCCGTTTCGCTTTTTCCACCACCACCACCAGTCGCCGCAGTCCCCCACTACCACCGGCGAGCCACCAACAACCACCACCAACTCCTTTCTTGCTCTCTCTTGCGTCTTACTCCCATCTCCTCACTAGAATATAGTCTGGTCTTTCTCTGCTGTGCGCCACTTCTCAGCTTCTCAGCCCCTCTTTTCTTCCACTGTGACAGAGTCATTAGTGAGCTAGTGCATCCCTCCCAGTTACTGTCATCACCTCTCTTCCTCTTCTATTTCTGTTTTTGCGTCTCCCAGGTTCCCCTATTTACCCTTTTTGCATTTTGTTTTCTTATTTTATTGTTCTATTTAGTTATTTAGTTAGTATTGTTTAAATTCTGCTCAATTAGGTTAGTTAGAGATGCATGTTTAGTTGATTCTAGGTGGTTAGGTAGTTTTAGTGTGTGGTTAGTGGATTTAGGTCTAATTTTGTTACTAATGTTGTCCGAAATGGCTGATGTTCATTTGCTGTGTTGAGTGATGACGATGTTCATATTCTGTAATCCTTTACATATTGCTGCTATTGCCAATTTTGGGTTGCTATAGCTTTTTGATGCTATTCTGCTTCATAATGTAAATTCCTGAGTTTGACATTACCATTGCTGATTCCAATTGTTGGCTTGTTGACTGGTTCATGTTGTTGTTTTTCTGGAATTTAATTTAAACTATCAATTGCTCCATTTCAATTTCCATTTTGTTTTGGTGCTGTTTTGGTTTATAATGCTTAACTCATATGAATTTATTGTGTTTTGGCTCTTGTCTAAACCTGTCCTAAGTTCATGTGGATTAAATTGGCTGCTCATGCCTGATTATTTAGTCTGGTTTGTACGAAATTGTAGTTGCTGCTTTTGTTTGATTTATCTTAAATTCATATGGATTTAGTTTGCTGCTTGTTTGTATCCAGGAACATTCACTTTACTGCCGGAATTTAATGAGCGCTCGTGGACTATGTCGGAAGAGAATTTCTCAATAAAGTTGCGTTGCAAGTATAGCTCTACCAAAAGCAATCCTCGAGGATCAAATTTAGAAAGGAATTGGTTGTCACAAGTTCAACCCTAATAAAATAATCGAAGTATTCAAACCTCGGGTCGTCTCACAAAGAATGGGCAAACATATGCTTCAACATTGGTTAGAAATCCGGGGTGTAAGTTATGGGCAAGGAATTAAACTAGGAATCTTAGCAAAGAAGTAATCTTAAAGTGCAAGGAAATAATTCAAATAACTAAGCAAGATGTGAGCAATTCCAAACTAAGAAGACAACATTCAATACAATTCTACTCTCAACTAAACAATAACTATAATCAAGGCAAAGCAATCAAGATTTTTGGGTCTTCAATTAAGAATGATAAAAACAACTCTTGGCTAGACATGGGAATTGGGGTCACTATCCTTGTCTAATAACCATATCTTGACAATTATGAGGAACCAAACTCATTAAGTCTACTTCTATACTTGAAGTATGTTAAATGGTTTGGTCAACATCCACCCATAAGGTCTAACCTCACTACTAATTAACCTAGTAGTAGGCTAGTGTCAATGGCTATCAAATTGACCACTAAGGGTTCCCAAATCATCAAATCCATTAGACCCAATGACTCAAGTTTATCCAATTCCCTTGGCCTAAGCCACGAGTAAAAAGAACTACTCCATAATCAAGGTAAACAATTTATCAAACACATGGTAGGCATTAACAAAAGACATGTTCAAATTGCAATTGGATTGAAATTAACAAATACCCACTAACAAGTATCAACATACAATCACTCAAACAACACAATTAATCATAGAAATCATCAATGTAATATCAACGAACCAAGATTCACAACATTCATGCAATGGGTATAAAGTAACAATTGACAAGAATCCATAAAACTAACACAAGATCTAGGCAAAATTATACTAAGAGATTCAAATTAAACAATCAAAACTAGTAATTAACAAGATCCAATTCAGAATTCAACAAGGGAAGATCAAATTAAAGCTAGATCTAGAGAAGAACAAGGGTTTCTCTCTCTAGAAGAACAAAGAACCCAAAAACTAGAAAATGTGTCTTAGTGTAAAAATGATTGATCCCCCCTTCTCCCTAGAATCCTTGGGTCTTTTTTCATGCAAAAACAGCTTGAAATTGGGCCTAATGAGCCTCAGAAATCGCCAGGCACGATTTCCTTTAATAAGGTCACGTGCAGCTTCCCGTGCGTGCGCGCCGATTGCTTTTGTGATCCACCCGTGCGCGCCAAGTGCGTGTGCTCGTCGGTTGGAATTCTCTGGCCTGCGCGGATGCATCCATCCTTTTGTGCCGCTTCTAGCTATCCTCATCCACGCGTGCGCGTGAAGTGCGCGTGCGCGTGAAGTGCACGTGCGCGTCGGTGCTGAAGTTCCCAAAATCCAAATCTTCATGTTCCTTCCACTTGTGCATGCTTTCTTTCTCTTTTCTAGGCCATTCTTACCCTATTAATTCTTAAATTACTCAACAAATACATCACGGCATTGAATGGCAATAAAGAGGATCAAAATATAGCAATTATAAGGCAAAATAAGCATGTTTTCCATCATGGAGCAATATTAGGAAGTGAACACAACCATGCATTTCTTGTGAATAAGTGCGAGAAATATTGACAAACCCCCAAATTAAGCACAAGATAAACCACAAAATTGGAGTTTATCAAATCTCCCCACACTTAAACCAAGCATGTCCTCATGCTTAAAATAAAAAGACCAAGGATCATGGTGAGAAGGGTTTATGAAATGCAAACTACCTAAGTGAATGCATGTAACTAATGTAAAATCGTCTATCTACTTGGTCAAGTGTAAATCTATCCTCCAAGAACACATGTGAGCATATAGGATAAAAATGATATGTAGTTCATGAATCCTACCAAACTGAATATCACTATGAAGTGCATATAACTTGCTAAATGAACACTTGCGAAAGCCGGGAACAAGGAGTTGAGCATCGAACCCTCGCCGGATGTGTATCCGCTCTATGCGCTCAAGTGTATAGGGTTCGTCACTCGATCCTCTCCTAATCATGCTTTCCAAGATTTGTCTTTCATCTAACAATCAACAATTACTTAATGCATGCTTACAAGTATCATAAGGTCTTATTCATGGGTTGTAACGGGGCTAGGGTGAAGGTAAGGATGCATATGGTCAAGTGAGCTTAAAATTTGAGTCTTTGATTAACCTAGAATCCCACTAGACACATAGAACAACCTATACAACTATAATACATTACCTAGCTACCCTTGAGTTTCACTTTTTGCATACTCATGCATTCTTTTCTATTCACATCCCATATGCATTATTTTTTATTACTTTATCTTGTGGCATTTTTGTCCCTTTCATTGCTTTTCTTTTCTTTTCCATATATATATATATTTTTTTCTTTTCTTTTTCATATATTCTCATATATACACATATGAAATTCTTCTCTTTTTTTTTGGTCCCCTTTTCCTTGGGATTCATGTACAAAGGTTTCAATGCATATGGTTCAATCATTTAATACATGAGTATGTTCCCAAATCCCAGAATTTTCTATTACAATTTCAATACACCTCTATATCTACCCAAGTTCCCAAGTATACCCTCCCAATTGAATGATACACATCCTAACTCACCTAGGCTAATCAAGGATCCAAATTTAGGGACATTCATGGTCTTTCACTTAGAGTTGTTGATGTGCTTTATTTAAGAACAAAAAGGGTGTATCATGGGCTCTTGGTTAGCAATGGTAGATAAAAGGGTTAAGGCCATTTGGGAAAAGTGACTATTGAAACGATGGCCTCAATCATGTAAATGCATTCATACACAAAATAATGGACATATAGAATTAAACAAAGCAAGGATTACAATCATAGAGAGAGAATAATGCACAAAAGAATGGGAATTAATGGTTAGAAGACATAACCATACAATAGGCTCAAAACTTACATGCTTGTGTTCTTAGCTCAATCACTATGTTCCAAAATACATTCTTGAAGCAAGTTTTTCGCAAAAAATTTTCCAAATTTGGTAGGGTACCCCAAAACACAGTTTCTTGGAGAAGAAGTTATTATTTGACCAAGCAACTCTATAGAGACTAACTACCATGCAAGGAATATTTACAAGTAAGACTAACTACACATGCAATATACTAACTACTAAGCAAAAGATAAATCCATGGGTATTGAAAGGAAGAGATTGTTACCCATGGAGATCGGTCGAATGATCTCCCCACACTTAGAATTTAGCACGGTCTTCTGTGTTACTAACAATGCGCAAAGGACGGTCGGGACCGGAACCTTCACTATCCCCTTCACCAGAGCTCCCATCACTTGGGTTGGAGGTGGATGTGAATATTTCGGCTTCCTCCATGCTAGGGGTAACACAACGCAAAAGCTTCTTGATGTAAGTGTATCGGTGTTGGTTGCGCCACTCATATCTATCAATCTCCCGGTGTAGATCTTCTATCCTTTGATGGGCTTTGCTACGGTGGTGATGATGAGGTGGGAGGAATAATACATGGTAGGGCTATGTCAAGGCTTGGTTTGTTCATGGGAAGATGTAAGTATTTTCCATTTGGGACCACATCGCCCTTAGCCAGAATTATAGCTTTCGTGTCCATGGCTTCCCAAGAAACACCCACAGTAGCAACTAAATCAGATACTAATGCTGGAAATGGCAAATTGCTCCCGGAGTGGATTCGACCCCGTGAGAACACACCAAACAAGCAAAGCGAGATCCGCCGTGAAGGACGACTTGTGGGTGCTAGGTAGGACATAGTGGGATAGGATCTGGGCCCAAGCTCTAGCTTCTACAGTGAGGAAACGTGCGTCAATGCACTTGGGTCACATCTGGAGTTGACCATGAGTCCAAAATGCCTCTGGTTCAGCAATGACTCAGAGGACCGAGTCCCAGTCAAATCCAGACTTTTCTCGCTGATGTAAGACCTCTTGGTAGCCATCTATGTCACTCGGTACTGGTAAGACATTAAGCACTTGCTGAATAGCCTCTTCCGACACTAAGACTTGCTTTCGGCGCACGTATACCGATTGAAAAGAGGGAAGATGGTAGTTAGTGTAGAATTCTACCACCCATGAGAGATTGACCTCTTGTGGTTTTCTCAGAAGGGACTCCCATCCTCGCTGTTCAATGCGGGGTAGAATACAAGGAGCAACTTTGTCCGGCGGAGCGAGTAGATGCTCAGCATGATAGTTCCTCTCAACCATCGCGGGGAACACAAGTTCACAGAAGCGGTTGGGAAATCTTGTAGAATCCTTTGCCGGTTTACTCTTCTCATTGTCATCAATAGGAGTGGGTGACTTTGCCTTCTTAGATAGAGGATTGGCTCCTAATGAAGAGTGCGCCTTAGGGCGTAACCTTAGGGGTGCCCTCTTTGTGGCTAGTTTCCTTGAAGCTTTCTCCTTGCCTTCCTTGGTGGCCATCCTGAAAAAGGAGGGGAAAGAAGGAAAGTCTTAAAACATGGGTCACAATAGTGCAACAAAGTAGTCATAGAAGCATTGATAAATCACTATTTTATGGTTTATCTTGTGCTCAATTGAGTGGATTTTATCAATCTTTCATACACTTATTCATACTAATTGCATGAGTTTACGCTTTCCTTCCGGATTTTGTACTATGATTGAAAACATGCTTCTTTGGCCTTATATTTGCTAATATTAATCATCTCTTATTACCATTAGATGCCTTGATATGTGTGTTAAGTGATTTCAGAAATTACAGGGTAGGAATGACTCAGAGGATGGAAAGGAAGCATGCAAAAGTGGAAGGAATACAAGAAGTTGAAGGAACTGCAAAGCTGTCAGCCTGACCCTCTCGCACTAAAACGATCATAACTTGAGCTACAAAGATCCAAATGATGCGGTTCTAATTGCATTGGAAAGCTAACGTCCGGGGCTTCGATTTGATATATAATTCGCCATAGTGGCCATACAGATAGACGACGTGAACGCGCGCTCCACGCGGACGCGTCGCATCTGCGAATCTCATTCCACGCAAACGCGTGGATGACGCCTCCGCGTCACTTTGCCGCGACCTGTATGGACCAGATTTCACAATCAGCGATTTTTGGGCTATTTCTGACCCATTTTTCGGCCCAGAGAACACAGATTAGAGGGCATAAAGTGGGGGAGTCCATCCATACAACAAACATTCATTCATAATTCATACTTTTCATAATTTAGATGTAGTTTTTAGTGAGAGAGACTCTCTCCTCTCTTTTAGGATTTAGGATTAGGATTTTTAGAAATTAGGGATATTTTCATCTTCTTCAAATCTCAGGTTCAATGTTCCTTTCTTATTTATTTTCTCTTTTACTCTCAGATGATTTAATGCTTGTATTAGTTATGTTGCCTATTTGGCTTATGAGACATTCATGTTATGATTTTCTTAATTAATATTATTTGAGGTATTTCAGACTTATGATTGTTTTCTCTAATTTATGTTATTGATGCTTTGGCTTTATCCAAATTATTTTCATTCAAGTAGATTTTATTCCCTTTTGGCTTTGGTTGATTAATTGGTAACTCTTGAGTTGTCAAACTCAGCAGTGGTTGAAATTGGAAGATTCAAATTGATTTAGATCGCTCTAAAACTAATCTTCCTATAGGGATTGACTAGGACTTGAGGATCAAACTAATTAGTCCACTTGACTTTCCTTTGCTTTAGTAAAGGATAACTAAGTGGGATTAAAATCCAATTCTCATCACCCCTGATAAGGATAACTAGGATAAGACTTCTAATTTTTCATATCTTGCCAAGAGTTTATTTTACAGTTATTTATTTATTTTACTTGTTATTCAACATACTCCTTCCTCACTTTCAAAACCCCTATTTTATAAGACTCATAACCAATAATAAGAGCATACCTCCCTGCAATTCCTTGAGAAGACGACCCAAGGTTTAAATACTTGGTTTTCAATTTTAAAGGGGTTTGTTACTTGTGACAACCAAAACGTTTGTACGAAGGAATTTTCTGTTGGTTTAGAATCTTTACTCACAACACGACTATATTTTTACAAAATTCTTTACTAGCAAAAATCCTAACGTCAAAATGGCGCCGTTGCCGGGGAATTGCAAACGTGTGCCTTATTATTGGTTATTGTAAATATTTTTAAAAAAAAATTTCAGATTTTTATTTTAAAATTTTTATCTTATGTTATCTTAGTTTTAAATTTCAAAATTCAAATCTTTTTCAAAAATCACATCTTTTTCAAAATATTATCTTTTTCAAAAATCATATCTTTTTCAAAATCTTATCTTTTTCAAAAATCATATATTTTTCAAAATATTTTCTTATCTTTTTTCCATATCTTTTTCAAAATATTTTCTTTTTTATTAATTTTTGTTTTTATTTTCTCTCACTACTATGAACTCTCACCCCTTTGGCTATGAGTCTGGTTATAATTATGTTGCAGGAAGAGGAGATTATAATGACAACATGCATCAAGGTTGAGACAATCAAAGATGGGAGGAGCCCCAAGGATTTGATCAACTCTCATGGTAACAACTACCTCCAATGGACTATCAACAACTGTTCTGTGATGCATATCAAGGCAATGGCTATGGTGAGCACTCTTTTGATTATCAACAACCACCACCATATGCCTATGAACCCCCTCCTCAACATGACTTTGGACCGCCATACTTACAAGCCCCTTTCCACTATTCACCTCCATATGACCGTAACCTGTATCCACCATACCAACCACCTTATGAGCCAAATGAACCACACATAGAACCACCCCCATTCTAACACAATTACTCTCATGAACCACCACCGTAATATACACCATCTCCTTATCATTATCAAGATAAACCGTCCTACCCACCCCAAACCTCCATGGAGAACACACTTACCTCTCTCAGGGGTCTCACTTCTAAACTCCAAAATCTTATATCCTGCATGGACCAATCCTCTACCTCAAATACTCAACCCTCAAGCTCTAGTGCACTTCCTTTTCAACCACAAAATGATCTCTCCATCCCATCACTACCATCCATGGAAGAGCACCCACATCCATCAATCCAAGAGCAATATGATCCCAAAGATGCAATTGACATGGAACAAGAGAGAAGGGATCATCTTCGCGAATCCATACTTCATAAAGAGCTAGAAGAGGCACTAAAGGTGAAGGTAGAAGAGACCTTTGCAGATGAAGGAGTAGTTGAAGGGAGTTATCATAGAAAAGAAATCATCAAGGAGGAGTACGATTTAATACTAAAACAACTGGACAAAGCTGCAGCAGTTAAAGAAGTAGTGGTTGAAGACTTAGGAGATGCTGAACCTCCATGGGAAGGTCAAGTCATAGAGCATCCTTCAAAGACGTTTGAATTTAATGTTAAGGAGGGTGTACAACCTCCAAAGCATATCATGGTTGAAGACTTTGAAGGAGATGATCAAGAGACAGATTCAATCATTAATGAATTCTTATCTACATTTGAATCCTCTCCCATTGGACTTAACATGGAGATTAAAGAAGAAGAAGCACAACCTCCCATGCCCTTGGTGAACAATGAAGAAGAAATTGAATTGGAAGAAAGCTACCAAGAGGAAGAGGTTGATATTGAAGAAGCTTGCAAAGAGGTGGTAGTTGTCAAAGAAGAACACAAAGGAGTGGAGCTTGCAAGCTCATTAGAAACCCCTCCCCTTAAGTTGCAATTATCCTTCACAACATTTGGGTGGGTAAAATTCATATCCCTTAGCTTTCTAATTCCACTTGAATATGGGCTATTGGAGACGGATGGTCAACTTAGAGCTCTTTGTGGCATTAAGAGTAAGAGGAAGATGGTCAGTGGTAAGAATTATCCTGCAAGGTTCATTATGGTTGGAAGCTCAAAGTTTAAACGCAAAGGTTGGTATAGAGCACAACTGAATGGGTCTAGGAAGTTGTTTGGCTGCTTCAGTGAGAATTCAGACTGCTTACCACCCGGTTGGAACACTAATGATCAACAAGAAGACGGGTGCAAAAGCAAGGTTTGGGACCCCGGAATTTAATCTAGAAATCAATACTCTTGGGGCCTTGTCACTTGCTTTAGCTTGCTTGAAGGCTTTCTGCGCTTGGTTTGGGATCCCGGAGGCTATTGAAAGTACAAACATTGGTGGGGATTCCTGGATCAGCACAAGCATAAGCCACCATAACAGGGAGCTCGCCAAATGTCCAACTTAAGGACTATAACTAAAAGTGTTGGGTGGGAGACAACTCACCATGATATGATCGTTCCTTTTTCAGTTTAAATTTTAGTCTGTTTTTGAGTTTTGATTGAACCTGGAATTTTGCATAGCATTCATTGCATTCTACATACTACAAAAAAAAAAAGAAGAAATCGCATGCGACGCACCAGCGTCGCCGACGCGTCCGCGCCATAGGTGCATTGAGAAGAAAACAAAATTAAACAGAGAGTCACGCGAAAGCGTGGCTGGAGGCGTGCCTTTGGCACAAATTGATCCACGCGACTGCGTCGTTGACGCGTCCGCGTCATGTGGGAAAAATGCCTCCCACGCGTCCGTGTAACCCACGCGAACGCGTGCCCTGAAATCGACGTAAAAATGGTGTATGGCCGAAAGTTGAGCTAGAATTGGGCTGGACTCGTGCTTGAAGCACAAGCCCTGCCACGCGTACGCATGCCCCATGCGTCCACGCCGTTTTCAAATTTAGGCCATCCACGCGATCGCGTCAACCACGCGACCGCTTCACCCCAGATTTTTGGCAAAAATGCATTTAAACAGAGAGTTGTGTGTACGCGAGGCTACTCTCGCGCCACTAGCACAAATCGAGTCACGCGTCCGCGTTCCCCACGCGTCCGCGTCACTTGAATTTATCACACCCCATGCGATCGCGTGCACCACGTGTCCGCATCATATGCGACACACAGCTTATCCATACCAGTGCCAATTATCTTATCTTTTCTTTTCTAATCCTAATTTCTTATATCTTTTCTTCTCTCTTCCTCCTTTCTTACTTTCTTTTTCTTTTCCATTGGTGTTAAAATTTTCTTATTCAACTGTTGTATCTTTTCTGGTATTATCTTGGTGCTTAGTGACTTGTTTATTCTTGTTAGGTAATATTAATTAAATCAATGCCTATCTTTTATACCTGTATTACTTTTGCATTGACATGAATTTATATTATCTCTCTTTACCCACTCTCTTCCCCATTGTTGCAAATTTTTGTACTCTTGATTTGCCATGTGCTTGTGCTATTTTCTGACTTGCATGTTGTAGCTACCGTGTAATTGAGACCATCATTATTTGGCATTAACACCCATATTTTATTTGTTTTCTTATCTTTATTTCTGGGTTACTTTTCTTCCCTTTTTTTCTTTCAGGATGGCCACCCGGAAGGGAACCGGAAGACGTTTACAAGGGGAGACAAACAAGTCCATCTACACAATCCTGGGAGAAAAGACATTAGTTGGAGCAGCCTGTCCACTTGTGCATCTTAGCATGCACCGAGGACGGTGCAATCTTTAAGTGTGAGGAGGTCGATACCGATCTCCATGGGTTAGCTATTTCTATCTCAACACCAATGTTTAATTTTCTTTGTTTGTTCATTGTTGCATTTGCATATTTGATTGCATGTTTGTTTGATTTTATGCATTTAGTCACTACTTGGTTGAAGTAATATTTTCTTTCTCAAGGAATTTTTATAGTATTTCACTAATTTAAATTATAAAAAAAAATTAAAATTTTCTATGTGTTAAATTTGTTTGAAGTTGTATTTAGAACATAATTTTTGAGCCAAAGAACACACAACCTGTGAGATTTTGAGCTTAATTACATGGTTACATTATTTGACCATAATATTTTATTCTTGTGTGTTTTCTTCTCTATGATTGCAATCTTTGCTTTGTTCCATTCTATATGTCCATTATTTAGTATATTTACATGCTTGCATATGATTGAGGCCATTATTTGAATTTTTACTCACTTATCCCAAATAAGCCTACCCTTTAAATCACCTTTGTTAGCCCCTTTGAGCCTTTTAATCCCCTTTTGTTTTATAACATATTACTAGCCTTAAGCAAAAAAATAAAATAAAAATTTTCAAGTTGAATTCTTGGTTAGCTTAAGATAGATATTGTGTATAATTTAAGTGTGGGAAATTTTATAGGAACATGGGATGAAAGAAAAAAGTAGGAAATTGAATTGAATAAGTTATTTGAAAATTTGGGAAGCATGCTCATGTGAAATCAAAATAATTAAATTACCATGTGCATTGAAAAAAAAATAAAAAAATAAAAAAAATAGAAATTTTTTTTTAAGTAATTAAATAAGGGGATACAAAAAAAATATATTACCCCAAATGAAAAATAAAAAAGAATCAATGCACATAGGACAAAATTCAAACATAAGTCTGATACATGAGAATGTAATACAAAAGTGAAAAAAATTGGATAGCTAGGTAAAGCATTTTAAATTATATAAAGTGTATGTATGATAGGTGAGATCTTAGGTTACTCAAAGATTCAATTTATAGCTCACTTAGCCATACATATACCCTCGCCCTTGCCTTGGCCCCATTACAACCTTGAAAAGACCTCATGATGTTTGCATTGGTACATTAAAAATTTGTTGATTGGTTAGATGAAGAACAAAGTTTAGAAAGCATGATTAGAGAAGAGTAGAGTGAATAACCCTATACATTTGAGAGACTAGAATGATATATACTACCAGTAAGGGTTCAATGCTTGATTCTATGTTCCCTGCTTTCATGAGCTATCTTCTTACAAGTTTACTTATCTTTCATTGTCTAATTTGAATTAGTGGAATTTGATTCATATTTGTCTTGGAGAACTTATTTACTTTTAACTAAGTAGGTAGAAACATTTTGCATTTAGTTGCATTCATATAGATAGGTTGCATTTCATACATCCTACCATTCTGTCTTCACTTCTTTATAGCTTCTCTTGAGCTTAGCATGAGGACATGCTAATGTTTAAGTGTGGGGAGGTTGATAAACCATTATTTTATGGTTTATCTTGTTCTCAATTGAGTGGATTTTATCAATCTTTCATACACTTATTCATACTAATTGCATGAGTTTACATTTTCCTTCTGGATATTGTGCTATGATTGAAAACATGCTTCTTTGGCCTTATATTTGCTAATATTATTACCATTAGATGCCTTGATATGTGTGTTAAGTGATTTCAGAGATTACAGGGCAGGAATGGCTCAGAGGATGGAAAGGAAGCATGCAAAAGTGGAAGGAATACAAGAAGTTGAAGGAACTGCAAAGCTGTCAGCCTGACCCTCTCGCACTAAAATGATCATAACTTGAGATACAAAGGTCCAAATGATACGGTTCCACTTGCGTTGGAAAGCTAACGTCCGGGGCTTCGATTTGATATATAATTTGCCATAGTAACCGTACAGATAGGCAATGCGAACGCATGATCCATGCGAACGCATCGCATCTGTGAATCTCATTCCACGCAAACGCGTGGATGATGCCTCCGTAAAAGAACAAGGTGAATTTTCTTTTTGAAGATGAGAAAGAGAGGGAAGAGATATAGTGCCACCGAAAGAGGTGGTGGTCACCGGTGAGTAGCCAGAGACAGTGGTGGTGGAGTATGAAAGGAGGAAAGGAAGAGAAGAGAGATGATGGAGAAAGAAGAAGGAAGAAATAAGAAAGAAGGTGGGAGAGGGAGAGAAGCATGGCGCGCAGCTTTAAAGCTGATTCGCGCAACCGACGCGCGCGCAGAGTGTGCTGGCACGCCGGTGAAGGTGGAGCGAGAGACGCGTGCGCGTCATTGGCGCATACGCGCGAGTACAGCTGTGCCCCTGGCACAGGGCTGGCACAAAGTTGGCCTAAGTCTCGGGTCATTTGTACCAGAGTTGGGAGATGGCACAGGCGCGCGAACGCGCACAGTGCGCTGATGCATGCTTGATTGTGTTGGCTACCAGCGCAGACGCGCGCAATGCGTGGACGTGGCAGTGCGGGCACAGACTAGGCACAAGTATGGCACAACTCTCAGATTTTTATACAAGGGAGTTCATAGTGCACCATCAGCGCTGATAAACCCCATTTTTAGGGTTTATCTTGTGTTGAATTTATAGTATTTTGCTAACCTTTTTTCACATTTAGCCAATGAATTAGCATGATTTTGTGATCTCTCCCTTATTTGTGCTTAATTGTAAAAACATGTTTTTTAAGCCCCTAATTTGATAATTTTAATTCTCTCTTGATTCCATAAGGTGCCTTGAAGTGTTTGCTAGTAATCTCAGGATGAAATAGGCTTGGAATGGATCAAAGGAGCAAGGAAGGAAGCATGCAAGTGGAGAGAAGCATAAAAAGCCAAAGAATTGATCCCGGCCAAGGACGCGCACGCACACAAGACGCTTGCGCGCACCTCGTGAAATCGGCCAGGGACGCGTACGCGTACCATGCGCGTACGCGTCACAGTGCGCACGTGATTCTTTTACTGCAACTCGTGTCTGGCGATTTTGGAGGGTTTCTGGACCCATTTGGCGCTGGAATTCTGTTAGAGAAGGATTAAGAGGACCAAAGATTGAAGGGGAAGGCATCTTTCATTCATTGTATCTTACACACTCATTAGGATTAGGATTAGTTAGTTTTAGAGAGAGAAGCTCTCATTTCTCTCTAGGATTAGGAATTAGGGTTAGATTAGGATCTCATAGTTCTAGGTTTAATTCAAGTCTCCTTCTACTTCTACCTTCAATTGGTGATTGCTACACTTTGGTTCTTCTTTCTATCCCTATTCTCTTGTTGTAATTTCTCTTATTTTGTTTCTAGGTTTTGTAATTGAGATACTCTTGTTCTCTTTATTTTCTTTTAATAATGTAATTTGAGGTAATTCATGATAATTGTGATTTCCTTGATTGTTGTTGTTAATTCTTTGCATTTGATTGTTGTTAGAATTCATTCTTGTTGTGATTTACTATACTTTTCTTTTGTTCCTTCCAAGTGTTTGATTAAATGCTTGGAAGGATGTTAAAGTAGAATTTTATGTTCTTGGCTTGGGAAGGTAACTTAGGAACTCTTGAGTTACTAATGTCCAAGTGATTGATAGTTGATAGCCATTGACTCTAGCCTTCATTAATTTAATTAGTGAAAAGTAGGATTTATGGACTTGGATTGATAAAACTCACTTTACTTTCCTTTGCTACTTGTTAAAGGATGACTTAGTGGGATTGATCCTTGCAACTATCATAATTGTGGCTAGTGATAATGATAGAGACCCTTGACAACCAAACCTTGCCAAGACCATTTTGTTAATAGAATTTCACTACCATTTACTATTCATGTTTCTCATTCAAAACCCCAAAATAAACAAGTCCATAACCAATAACAAGAACACTACCCTGCAAGTCCTTTGAGAGACGACCCGAGGTTTAAATACTTCGGTTTATAGATTTTAGGGGTTTGTACTCGTGACAAACAAATTTTTGTATGAAAGGATTATTGTTGGTTTAGAGACTATACTTTACAACGAGACTTCATTGGTGAAATTCTAAACTGTCAAAAATCCTCGCATCAAAATGGTGCCGTTGCCGAGGATTTGCAATGGTGTTATGTTATTGGTTATTGTACATATGTGAATATTGTAAATAGCTTGTCTTTTGCTTGTTTACTAGATTTTGTTAGTTTCATTTTGTTTTTCCACTATGAATTCTCACTTTTGCTATGAGTTTGTTCCTAATTGTGTTGTAGGAAATGTGCACTTCAATTATGACACTCATTATGGATGGAACCAACAAAGATGGGAGGAGCCTCAAGGGATTGATCACTCCTATTGGCAACAACCTCCGGACACTCATAAGTACCATCACCATCTTAATGCATGTCAACTCAACGGCTATGGTGAATCTTTTTGCGACAATCAATCACCACCATTATATGCCTATGACTCTTATCCTCAACATGAACCTCAACCATACTCACAAGCCCCTCCATACCAAGCAGCTTCCTATGATCCATATCCACCATATGACCAATCACCCGTACCATATTCTTATGACCATTATGAGTAAGAACCTATAGAACCACCACAACCCTACCATGATTATTACCAAGAACCACCTCAATGCACATCTTCTCCACAATTTTACCAAGAGGAACCACCTTCCTACCATGAACCCTCTCTCTAAAATAATGAACCTTCCTACTCACCCCAAGCCCCAATAGACAATCCTTTCACTTTGTTACTCCAAGGACAAGAGGCCATGAAGCGGGATACACTTGAGTTTGTGACCAACTTGACCAAGGTGGTGCACACTTTAGCCCACCAATGTTTGAATACTCGAGTTGTTCCCGTAGCCACATGTGGAAAGCCAAAGGAAGAGCAAAGCATGCAGAAGATATCAGAGAATCTGGTGAAAAAGGAAGAATCGGTAGTAGTCGTGGAGCAATTGGAGAAGCCTATGGTTCTCGAAACAAAGGAGGAAGTGGCCGAGGATTTAGGAAATGCGGAACTACCATGTGAATCTCAACAATCTCCAGAGCATATCAAGATTAAAGAATATGAGAGCGTTTATCAAGAGATAGATTCAATCATGGATGAATTTCTATCCACAATTGAATCTCTCCCTATTGGACATGGAGCTAGAATAATAGAAAAGTGTGCACAACCTCCCATACCCTTGGTCAGCAATAAGGAAGAGGACAAGTCGAAAGCGAGCTACCAAGAGGAACAAGTTGGCATGGTGTATATCGAAATTGAAGAATATGAAGAGGTTGATCAAGAAATGGATTTATTCATCAATGAATTCCTATCCAAAATTGCATCACCTCCCATTGAGAAAGAAATCAAAATTCTTGAAGACAACACCAAGCTAAATGACAAAGGGGAAAAGGTTGAAAGTGAAGAAACTTGTCAAGAGATGGGTGATGAGCGGATATTTTATACGCTTTTTGGGGGTAATTTCATGTAAATTTTAGTATGTTTTAATTATTTTTTAGTAGAATATTATTAGTTTTTAGGCAAAAATCATATTTCTGGACTTTACTATGAGTTTGTGTGTTTTTCTGTGATTTCAGGTATTTTCTGGCTGAAATTGAGGGAGCTGAGCAAAAATCTAAGTTAGGCTGAAAAAGGACTACTAATGCTATTGGATTCTGACCTCCCTGCACTCGAAATGGA
Source organism: Arachis stenosperma (assembly GCF_014773155.1). Lineage (NCBI taxonomy): Eukaryota > Viridiplantae > Streptophyta > Magnoliopsida > Fabales > Fabaceae > Arachis > Arachis stenosperma. The sequence continues at coordinate 75,042,832 of NC_080380.1, read as the reverse complement.
TTTTTTGGAGCTACAGGAGTCCAATTGGCGCGTCTCAACGACGTTGGAAAGTAGACATCCAGGGCTTTCCAGCAATATATAATAGTCCATACTTTGCACGAAGATAGACGACATAAACTGGCATTCATGCTGCTGTCTGGCGTCCAGCGCCAGAAACAGGTTACAAGCTAGAGTTCAACGCCAGAAACAGGTTACAACCTGACGTTGAACGCCCAAAACAGCCCCAGGCACGTGAGAAGCTTAAGTCTCAGCCCCAGCACACACCAAGTGGGCCCCAGAAGTGGATTTCTGCACTATCTATCATAGTTTACTCATTTTCTGTAAACCTAGGTTACTAGTTTACTATTTAAACAACTTTTAGAGATTTACTTTGTACCTCATGACATTTTAGATCTGAAATTTGTACCTTTTGGCAGCATGAGTCTCTAAACCCCATTGTTGGGGGTGAGGAGCTCTGCAGCGTCTCGATGAATTAATACAATTACCTTTGTTTTCCATTCAAACACGCTTGTTCCTATCTAAGATGTTCGTTCGCGCTTAAACATGAAAAAGGTGATGATCCATGACACTCATCACCTTCCTTAGATCCATGAACATGTGCCTGACAACCACCTCCGTTCTACATCAGATTGAATGAGCTTCTCTTAGATTCCTTAATCAGAATTTTCGTGGTATAAGCTAGAATTGATGGCGGCCACTCTTGAGGATCCGGAAAGTCTAAACCTTGTTTGTGGTATTCCGAGTAGGATTCAAGGATTGAATGGCTGTGACGAGCTTCAAACTCGCGATTGCTGGGCGTGATGACAAACGCAAAAGGATCAATGGATCCTATTCCAACATGGTCGAGAACCAACAGCTGATTAGCCGTGCTATGACAGAGCATCTGGACCATTTTCACTGAGAGGATGGGAGGTAGCCACTGACAATGGTGACACCCTACATATAGCTTGCCATGGAAGGAGCCTTGCGTGTGGAAAAGGATTTCAAGGAAGAGTTGAAGTTCAGAGGACAAAGCATCTCCAAAACCCCAACATACTCTCCATTAATAAAGTAACAATTACTTATTCCAAACACTTTTACTTCTTACAATTAAATCCAAATAACCTTATTGGCATCCTGACTAAGATTAATAAAATAAACATAGCTTGCTTCAAACCAATAATCTCCGTGGGATCGACCCTTACTCACGTAAGGTATTACTTGGACGACCCAGTGCACTTGCTGGTTAGTTGTGCGGAATTGTCAAGAACTGTGATTTTCAATTTCGTGCACCAAGTTTTTGGCGCCGTTGCCGGGGATTGTTCGAGTTTGAACAACTAAAGGTTTATTTTATTTCTTAGATTAGGAATAGTTTATATTTGTTGTTATAGAGTCATTAAATTCTGATAGGATAATTTCTTTTCAAAAAAATTTTTCAAAAATATTATTTTTCTTTATCAATTTTTAATTTCTTTTCGTGAGTTTAGTGTCTTGTTCAAAGTTTGGTGTTAATTGCATATTTTATATTTTTCTTTAAATTTTCGAACTTGTGTTCTTTGTTCTTCATTGATCTTCAAGTTGTTCTTGTTTATTTTTCTTGTTTGATCTTGAGTTTTTCTTGTTTTGTGTCTTTTCTTGTTTTTCTTGTGCTTTTTCAAAACATTAACTTTCAAAAAATTATACTTTTATCCATAAAAATAATACATCTTTAAAATACATTACATTTTTAGCTCAGTTGGTTATAGCGTTGGCTTATGTTCTTGGCAATTGGGCATCTTCTTTCTAAAATCTTTTTTTTTTTAAATAATTTTTCTTAATTTACTCTTGTGCCAAACTTTAAGTTTGGTGTTTTCTTGTTGATCTTTCTCTAATTTTCAAAAATTTATCTTGGTTTTCTAAAAATTTTAAGTTTGGTGTTCTTTCTTTTGTTCTTGGTGTTCTTGTGAATCCTCAAGGTGTTTTTGAGTCTTTCTTGTGTTTTGATCTTAAAATTTTTAAGATTGGTGTTCCTTGGTGTTTTCCCTCCAAAATTTTCGAAAATAAGGAGCACTAGATCTAAAAATTTTAAGTCTTGTGTCTTTTGTGTGTTTTTTCTCTTTCATCATAAAATTCAAAATTCAAAAAAATATATATCTTATCTAACTAATTTTAAACTATATTTTTGAAATTTCTATACAAAAATTCAGATTTCAATTTCAAAATTTTTCAATTCTTATTTTTTTAATATATATTTTATTATCTTTTTCAAAAAATTTATCCTAACCACTTTCTCCTTTTCCTCAAATTTTTCGAAAATCTTCAAAAAAATATTTTCATTTTTTTTATTATTTATTTTATTTCGTTTTTATTTGTTTTATTTTTACTTTATTTTATAAAATAAATTTTTATAAAATAAATAATATCAACATCCATACCATCCCCTTTATTCCATCGTGGAACTAAGTGGAAATGAACAGTCCAGGAGGACTCTGGGGTCATATGCTAACCCCACTACTGCTTCATATGGGAGTAGTATCTGTATACCCTCCATTGGAGTTAGTAGCTTTGAGTTGAATCCTCAGCTCATTATCATGGTGCAGCAAAGCTGCCAGTATTCCGGTCTTCCACACGAAGAACCTACAGAGTTTCTGGCACAATTTTTGCAAATTGCTGACACAGTACATGATAAGGAAGTAGATCAGGATGTCTACAGATTATTACTGTTTTCATTTGCTGTAAAAGATCAAGCTAAGAGGTGGTTAAATAACCAACCTAAAAACAGCATAAAGACATGGAAACAGCTGTCAGAAAAATTCCTGAATCACTACTTTCCTCCAAAACGGATGACACAGCCAAGGCTAAGCATCCAAGGCTTCAAACAAGGAGATAATGAATCCCTTTATGATGCCTGGGAGAGATACAGAGAGATGCTAAGAAAATGCCCCTCTGAGATGTTTTCAAAATGGGTGCAATTAGACATCTTCTACTATGGGCTTACAGAAAAGCTCAGATCTCTCTAGATCACTCAGCTGGTGGATCTATACATATGAAAAAAACAATTGAAGAAGCCCAAGAACTCATTGATACAGTTGTCAGAAATCAGCATCTGTACCTAAGCAGTGAATCTTCCATGAAAGAAGAAGCTAAAACAGTAACTGCTGAACACAGTCCTGTGGATCACGCTAATGAATTCAATCAGCAATTAGACTTTCTAACCCAGCAGCTAGCCGAATTCAAGGAAATACTACAAGAAACAAGAATGGCTAACAGGAATATGGAAGTACAGTTAAAGCAAACAGAAAAGCAACTGTCAAAATAAATAGCAGAAGAATGCCAAGCAGTTCAATTAAGAAGTGGGAAAACATTAAATACCTCACTTCAAAGCAGCAGGAAGCCAAGAAATGAACAAATGGCTACTCAAAATCCCTCTGAGGACAATCAGAGCCCAGAGAGGAATAATGCTGGCGCTAAACGCCCAGACCATGCTCATTCCTGGCGTTCAACGCCAGAAACAAGCATGAATCCGGCGTTGGATGCCCAAAGGGAGTACAGTTTTGGCGTTCAGACGCCAGTAACAGATAAAGAGTTGGCGTCTAACGCCACTCCAGCTTTCACCCCTAGCATTCAAATGCCAGTGGGGGATCAGTCACATACAAGTGCTGATAACAACCCTTCTAAAAAGGCTTCCCGACCCACTTCTGTAAGTAATAAACCTGCAGCAACTAAGGTTGAGGAATATAAAGCCAAAATGCCTTATCCTCAAAAACTCCGCCAAGCGGAACAGGACAAGTAATTTGCCCACTTTGCAGACTATCTCAGGACTCTTGAAATAAAGATTTCGTTTGCAGAAGCACTTGAGCAAATACCCTCTTATGCTAAGTTCATGAAAGAGATCTTAACTCATAAGAAGGATTGGAGGGAAACTGAAAAAGTTTACCTCACTGAAGAATGCAGTGTAGTCATTCTGAAAAGCTTACCTGAGAAGCTTAAAGATCCCGGGAGCTTTATGATACCATGCACATTAGAGGGTAATTGTACTAAGCAAGCTCTATGTGATCTTGGGGCAAGTATCAACCTAATACCTGCATCTATTATCACAAAGCTCGATTTGACTGAAGAAGTCAAACCAACCCGGATATATCTTCAACTTGCTGATGGCTCCATTAAATACCCATCAGGCGTGATTGAAGACATGATTGTCAAGGTTGGGCCATTTGCCTTTCCTACTGACTTTGTGGTGCTGGAAATGGAGGAGCACAAGAGTGCAACTCTCATTCTAGGAAGACCTTTCCTTGCGACTGGCTGAACCCTCATTGACGTCCAAAAAGGGGAAGTAACCCTGAGAGTCAATGAGGAGGAGTTCAAGTTGAATGTTGTCAAAGCCATGCAACATCCAGACACCCCAAATGACTGCATGAGTGTTGATATCATTGACTCTCTGGTAAGAGAGGTCAATATGGCTGAGAGTCTCGAATCAGAGCTGGAGGACATCTTTAAAGATGTTCAGCCTAATTTGAAGGAATCAGAGAGAATAATAGAACCTCTGAAAATCCCTCAGGAAGAGGAGAAACCACCCAAACCCGAGCTCAAGCCATTACCACCATCCCTAAAATATGCATTTCTGGGAGAAGGTGATACCTTTCCTGTAATCATAAGCTCTACCTTAGAGCCACAGGAAGAGGAAGCACTAATTCAAGTGCTAAGGACACACAAGACAGCTCTTGGGTGGTCCATCAGTGATCTTAAGGGCATTAGCTCAGCCAGATGCATGCACAAGATCCTATTAGAGGGTGACGCCAAGCCAGTGGTCCAACCACAAAGGCGGCTGAATCCAGCCATGAAGGAAGTGGTGCAGAAGGAGGTCATTAAATTACTAGAGGCTGGGATTATTTATCCTATCTCTGACAGCCCCTGGGTAAGCCCTGTCCAAGTTGTCCCTAAGAAAGGTGGCATGACAATGGTTTACAATGAAAAAAATGAACTGGTTCCTACAAGAACAGTTACAGGGTGGCGTATGTGTATTGATTATAGAAGGCTCAATACAGCCACCAGAAAGGATCATTTTCCTTTACCATTCATAGACCAGATGCTAGAAAGACTAGCAGGTCATGAATACTACTGCTTCCTGGATGATATTCAGGTTATAATCAAATTGCAGTAGATCCCCAGGATCAAGAAAAAACAGCATTCACATGCCCATCTGGAGTATTTGCATACAGAAGGATGCCATTTGGCCTGTGCAATGCACCTGCAACCTTTCAGAGGTGCATGCTCTCAATTTTCTCTGATATGGTGGAAAAATTTCTGGAAGACTTCATGGATGACTTTTCAGTATTTGGAGACTCATTCAGCTCCTGTCTTGACCATCTAGCACTTGTTCTAAAGAGATGCCAAGAGACTAACCTGGTTTTAAACTGGGAAAAATGTCACTTTATGGTGACTGAAGGAATTGTCCTTGGGCACAAAATTTCGAACAAGGGAATAGAGGTGGATCAAGCTAAAGTAGAGGTAATTGAAAAATTACCACCACCTGCCAATGTTAAGGCAATCAGAAGCTTTCTGGGGCATGCAGGATTCTATAGGAGGTTTATAAAGGATTTTTCAAAAATTGCCAAACCTCTGAGCAACCTGCTAGCTGCTGACACACCATTTGTCTTTGATAAGGAGTGTCTACAGGCATTTGAGACTCTGAAAGCTAAATTGGTCATAGCACCAATCATCTCTGCACCAAACTGGACATTGCCATTTGAACTAATGTGTGATGCCAGTGACCATGCCATTGGTGCAGTGTTGGGACAAAGGCATGACAAGCTTATGCATGTCATTTACTATGCCAGTCGTGTTCTAAATGACGCACAGAAGAACTATACAACCACAGAAAAAGAGCTACTTGCAGTGGTTTACGCCATTGACAAATTCAGATCCTATTTAGTAGGATCAAAAGTGATTGTGTAAACTGATCATGCTGCTCTTAAATATCTACTCACAAAGCAGGATTCAAAACCCAGACTTATAAGATGGGTGTTGCTTCTGCAAGAGTTTGATATAGAAATAAGAGACAGAAAATGGACAGAGAATCAGGTAGCAGATCACCTGTCCCGAATAGAACCAGTAAAAGGGGCGTCCCTCCCTCTTACTGAGATCTCTGAAAATTTTCCGGATGAGCAACTCTTTGCCATCCAGGAAGTGCCATGGTTTGCAGACATTGCAAACTACAAGGCAGTGAGATTCATACCCAAAGAATACAGTAGGCAGCAATCAAAGAAGCTGATCACGGATGCAAAGTATTATCTTTGGGATGAGCCGTATCTCTTTAAGAGATGTGCAGACGGAGTAATCCGTAGATGTGTGCCTAAAGAAGAAGCGCAGAAGATCCTATGGCACTGCCATGGATCCCAGTATGGAGGACATTTTGGAAGTGAGCGAACAGCCACAAGAGTCCTCCAATGTGGCTTCTACTGGCCTACTCTTTACAAAGATTCCCGAGTGTTTGTACTTAATTGTGACAGTTGCCAAAGATCTGGTAATCTGCCTCACAGTTACGCTATGCCTCAACAAGGAATCTTAGAGATTGAGTTGTTTGATGTATGGGGTATTGACTTCATGGGACCTTTCCCACCATCATACTCAAACACTTATATTCTGGTGGCAGCGGATTATGTATCCAAATGGGTGGAAGCTATTGCAACACCCACTAATGACACTAAGACAGTGTTAAAATTCCTCCAGAAACATATCTTCAGCAGATTTGGCACCCCTAGAGTACTAATCAGTGATGGGGGCACTCATTTCTGCAATAAATAGCTCTATTATGCTTTGGTTCGTTATGGAGTTAGCCACAGGGTGGCCACTCCATATCATCCACAGACTAATGGGCAAGCTGAAGTCTCAAATAGAGAAATCAAAAGAATCCTGGAACGGACTGTAATTAACCGTAGAAGGGATTGGGCAAGAAGCTTGGATGATGCTCTGTGGGCATACAGAACAGCATTCAAGACCCCTATAGGGACCTCTCCATACCAGCTTGTGTATGGAAAGGCATGTCACTTGCCAGTGGAACTGGAACATAAGGCCTACTGGGCAACCAGATTCCTGAACCTTGATGCCAAGTTAGCTGGAGAAAAACGATTGCTTCAGTTAAATGAGCTAGAGGAATTTAGACTCAATGTTTTCGAGAATGCAAAAATATACAAAGAGAAAGCAAAAAGATGGCATGATAAGAAATTGTCATCCAGAGTCTTTGAGCCAGGACAGAAAGTTCTGCTATTCAATTCTAGGCTCAAACTATTCCCCGGGAAATTGAAGTCCCGGTGGAGAGGTCCATATGTGATTACAAGTGTATCACCATATGGATACGTTGAGCTTCAGGATAATGACTCTAACAAAAAGTTCATTGTTAATGGACAGAGAGTTAAACATTATCTTGAAGGCAATTTTGAGCAAGAATGCTCAAAACTGAGACTTGATTAAAGCTCAGTAATAGTCCAGCTAACGACATTAAAGAAGCGCTTGCTGGGAGGCAACCCAGCCATTCACAAAATTTAATTTTATTTGTTTTTGTTAATTAATCTCTTTTCACAGGTATATGTCAAAGTATCTTCAAGGTAAAATAGCAATTGCTTGAATTCACAGAGTTATAGGGGAATTTTGGAGCTCACTAGCGTGAAAAAGGCCAGTAAGAAGCGCTTTGGGCATTGAACGCCCAAAAGAAGCATCCACTGGGCGTTCAACGCCAGTAAGGATAGCCATTTGGGCGTTAAACGCCAGAAAGGAGCATCTTCTGGGCGTTGAACGCTAGAAAGAAGCTCCTTCTGGGCGTTTAACGCCAGAATTTCAGCATCCTGGGCGTTTAGAAAAACGCCCAGTAACAAAGGACTTCCTGGCGTTCAACGCCAGAAAGAAGCAGCAGCTGGGCGTTGAACGCCCAGGAGAAGCAACAATTGGGCGTTAAACGCCCAAAACATGCAGCAGTTGGGCGTTTAACGCCAGAATGGTGGGGAAGAGGTAAAATTCGTTTTTCTTCACAAATTTTCTAATTTTTATGTTTCAATTCATGATTTCTTGCATAAACATGTTTCAAAATATCATCCTTCAATTCCAAAATTTTTAATCCTAATTTCTAAAAACCCTAATTTCTAAAATCCCTTTTTCAAAAATATCAAATGTAGCTTCATACATAAACATAAACCTTTTTTTCAATCCAATCCAACTCTTTTTCCAATTTCTTTTCAAACTTAATTATCTTTTAAAATCTTTTTCAAATTATAAATTTCAAATTTATTTTTAAATATCACTCATATCTTTTTAAATTATATCCTTTTCTTGTCATATTTATCTTTTATAAATCATATCTTTTATCTTATATCTCTTTCTTATTTTTGAAAACCCACCCCCTCCCCTTATATCCACTTTCGGCGCCCCTCTCATCATCCACCATTCCACACTTGCTCTCCTCCTATCCCTCTTCTCTCTTTTCTTTTGCTTGAGGACAAGCAAACCTCTATGTTTGGTGTGCTTATCCGTGATCACAAAAACATACTCACTTTGATCATGGCCCCTAAAGGAAAACAACCCAACCCAAGAGGCAAGAAAGAGAATATTCCAAAGCCACTTTGGAATCAAAGGAAGTTCTTAACTAAAGAACATTCAGACCATTACTACAAAATAATGAGTCTAAGATCAGTGATCCCAGAAGTCAAGTTCGATCTGAAAGAAGATGAATATCCAGAGATCCAAGAACAAATTCGAAACAGGAACTGGGAAATCCTAGCTAATCCTGAGACGAAAGTGGGAAGGAACATGGTTCAGGAGTTCTATGCTAATCTATGGCAGACAGACAGGCAAAGAATAATTGGAACTGCCCTCTATGACCATCGGACCTTAGTCAGAGAAAAGATTGTTCATACTCATCCTGACAAAATCAGGGAGATCTTTAAGCTTCCTCAACTGAAAGATGACCTAGACTCCTTTAATAGGAGAATGATAAGGGTAAATAAAGGCCTGGACAAGATTCTAGAGGATATATGCATCCCTGAAGCCAGATGAACCACCAGCACAACTGGCATCCCAAATCAACTCAAAAGAGAAGATCTCAAACCAGCAGCCAGAGGCTGGCTGAATTTCATTGGGCGTTCTATATTGCCCACCAGCAACCGTTCTGAAGTTACTATTAAAAGAGCAGTGATGATTCACTGCATCATGTTGGGAAAAGAAGTAGAAGTTCACCAACTGATCTCGTGTGAACTATACAAAATAGCAAACAGGAATTCCAAGGATGCCAGATTGGCCTATCCAAGCTTAATTTCTATGCTCTGCAGAGATGCTGGAGTGAAGATGGGAATAACAGAGTATATCTCAGTTGAGAGGCCAATCTCTAGAATATCAATGGACAGACAACAGTTGCAGGATGATCCAATCAAGAGGAGAGCACAGGAAGTCCTCCCAGAACTTCCTCAATTCGACTATTGGGAACATCTTGAGGCATCTATTTCCAAATTGCAAGAAGCTATGAACCAAATAAAGGAAGAACATAACAATCAAAGTAGCATGCTTTGTAAACTGCTTAAGAAACAAGAAGAGCAAGGGCGTGATTTAAGGGAGCTGAAGCGCCAGAAATTAATCCTTGAAGGACCAAGCACCCCACAGATCAGAGGAACATCTACTTCTTAAAACACAGGTTGTTGAGTTCTAATTTTAGCTTTAACTATGTGATAGTGTTATTATAGAAATTTACCTTAGGAGATATATAGAGTAGTAGTAGTAGTAGTTAGCATATCTATTCTGGTTTTATTCCCAATTAAAGTTATAATTTATTTTTCTCATCATCATCACACATGAATAAAATAGTAGATTTTTAGAATAAAGAAGTAATTTATATTTTTCGAGTTCTTAATAATAAAAATTATAATTAATTATATGTGGTGGCAATACTTTTGGTTCTCTGAATGAATGCTTGAACAGTGCATATTTTATCCTGAATTTTACGAATATTGGCTCCTAAAAGAATGAGGAACACGAAAAATATTATTGATGATCTGAAAAATCATAAATTTGATTCTTAAAGCAAGAAAAAGCAGTGAAAAAAAAAATTTACAAGAAATCATTGGATTAAGAAAAGGATCCAAGGCTTTGAGCATCAGTGGATAGGAGGGCCCAAGGAAATAATTCCAGGCCTAAGCGGCTAAATCAAGCTATCCCTAACCATATGCTTGTGGCATGCAGGTCCAAGTGAAAAACTTGAGACTAAGTGGTTAAAGTCGTGATCCAAAGCAAAAAGAGTGTGCTTAAGAGCTCTGGACACCTCTAACTGGGGACTTTAGCAAAGCTGAGTCACAATCTGAAAAAGGTTCACCCAGTCATGTGTCTGTGGCATTTATGTATCCGGTGGTAATACTGGAAAACAAAGTGCTTAGGGCCACAGCCAAGACTCATAAAGTAACTGTGTTCAAGAATCAACATACTACACTAGGAGAATCAATAATACTATCTGAATTCTGAGTTCCTATGGATGCCAATCATTCTGAATTTCAAGGGATAAAGGGAGATGCCAAAACTGTTCAGAAACAAAAAGCTACAAGCCCCGCTCATCTAATAAGAATCTGAGCGCCACTTAAAAACTCTGAAATATTATTAGTTCTTAATTTCTTTTCATCCTACTTTATTTATCTAGTTGCTTGAGGACAAGCAACAGTTTAAGTTTGGTGTTGTGATGAGCAGATATTTTATACGCTTTTTGGGGGTAATTTCATGTAAATTTTAGTATGTTTTAATTAGTTTTTAGTAAAATATTATTAGTTTTTAGGCAAAAATTATATTTCTGGACTTTATTATGAGTTTGTGTGTTTTTCTGTGATTTCAGGTATTTTCTGGCTGAAATTGAGGGAGCTGAGCAAACATCTGAGTTAGGCTGAAAAAGGACTACTGATGCTGTTGGATTCTGACCTCCCTGCACTCGAAATAGATTTTTTGGAGCTACAGGAGTCCAATTGGCGTGCTCTCAACGGCGTTGGAAAGTAGACATCCAGGGCTTTCCAGCAATATATAATAGTCCATACTTTGCGCAAAGATAGACGATGTAAACTGGCGTTCAACGCCAGTTTCATGCTGCTGTCTGGAGTCCAGCGCCAGAAACAGATTACAAGCTGGAGTTCAACGCCAGAAACAGGTTACAACCTGGCGTTGAACGCCCAAAACAGCCCCAGGCACGTGAGAAGCTTAAGTCTCAGCCCCAGCACATACCAAGTAGGCCCCAGAAGTAAATTTCTGCACTATCTATCATAGTTTACTCATTTTCTGTAAACCTAGGTTACTAGTTTACTATTTAAACAACTTTTAGATATTTACTTTGTACCTCATGATATTTTAGATCTGAAATTTGTACCTTTTGGCAGCATGAGTCTCTAAACCCCATTGTTGGGGGTGAGGAGCTCTGCAGCGTCTCGATGAATTAATACAATTACCTTTGTTTTCCATTCAAACACGCTTGTTCCTATCTAAGATGTTCATTCGCGCTTAAACATGAAAAAGGTGATGATCCATGACACTCATCACCTTCCTCAGATCCATGAACGTGTGCCTGACAACCACCTCCGTTCTACATCAGATTGAATGAGCTTCTCTTAGATTCCTTAATCAGAATCTTCGTAGTATAAGCTAGAATTGATGGCGGCCACTCTTGAGGATCCGGAAAGTCTAAACCTTGTCTGTGGTATTCCGAGTAGGATTCAAGGATTGAATGGCTGTGACGAGCTTCAAACTCGCGATTGCTGGGCGTGATGACAAACGCAAAAGGATCAATGGATCCTATTCCAACATGATCGAGAACCAACAGCTGATTAGCCGTGCTATGACAGAGCATCTGGACCATTTTCACTGAGAGGATGGGAGGTAGCCACTGACAATGGTGACACCCTACATATAGCTTGCCATGGAAGGAGCCTTGCGTGTGGAAAAGGATTTCAAGGAAGAGTTGAAGTTCAGAGGACAAAGCATCTCCAAAACCCCAACATACTCTCCATTAATAAAGTAACAATTACTTATTCCAAACACTTTTACTTCTTACAATTAAATCCAAATAACCTTATTGGCATCCTGACTAAGATTAATAAAATAAACATAGCTTGCTTCAAACCAATAATCTCCGTGGGATCGACCCTTACTCACGTAAGGTATTACTTGGACGCCCAGTGCACTTGCTGGTTAGTTGTGCGGAATTGTCAAGAATTGTGATTTTCAATTTCGTGCACCAATGGGGATATTCAAAGAAGAGCATAAAGAAGTCAACCTTGCATTGTCTAAGTGTGGGGAGGCTCTTCGTCCCAAATCACCATCCAACACAACATTCAAGTGGGTAAAATTATTATCTTCAAGCTCTCTCACTTGAATATGGTTTAATTGAAACGGATGGACAACTTAGAGCTCTTTGTAGAACTAAGAACAAGAAGGAGTTGTGTAGTGGTTGAAAGTTAGGAATTAGGCTCATCAAGGTCAAGCTCCTAAGGTATAGGGACTGTGATTGGAAGAATGCCACTTTGCATGGGTCTCGACAGAAGGCTTGGTGCGCTAAAGAGAATTCAATGTGTCAACCACCCGGATAGAAAAAGTATGAAGATCAATTTGAAGACGGGTGCGAAAATAAGATATGGGATCCGGGATCGAAGAATGAAGACCAATTAGGGAAACTCATATCTTGGGTTGAACTTTGTCCAAGCTTGGTGAAGATGGTTGGAAATTCTGTCAACCAATTGAGAGGCAAAGATCCTTGGAGATTCAAGGATGAGTACAAGCATAAGCCGCCATGACAATGAGCTTCCCAAATGTCCAACTTAAGGACTTAAACTAAAAGTGCTAGGTGGGAGACACCCCACCATGGTAAACTCTTTCCACTCCTTTGTAGATTTTATTAATAAGTGATTTCAGTTACCATTGTAAGTAGTTTCCCATTTCATTTTAGTTGCCTTAATAAATTGATTGTTAGAATAGTAACATGTATATTGTGCTTATTAGTAGATGAATAAATCCAAAAGTCAAATTGTATTTTTCTGAGTTGTATGATTTTTGATTGAATAAAGAGTTGTAGGCATTATAGGGAGCTCTTGGGCATTTTTCTGTCTTTTAGCAAAAAAAAAAGGAAGAGGGGGATGGCGCACGCGCACGCTGTACGCGCATGCGCCCATGAGCGGATGCAGCCCATACATCTTCCAGAGAGTTGGGTGACGTCAGGATTTTTGCCAGTAAAGAATTTCATAAAAACAGTCGCGTTGTAGATATAGTCTCTAAACCGACAGAAATCCCTTCGTACAAACGTTTTGGTTGTCACAAGTAACAAACCCCTTTTAAAATTGATAACCGAGTATTTAAACCTCGGGTCGTCTTCTCAAGGAATTGTAGGGAGGTATGTTCTTATTATTGGTTATGAGTTTGTAAATTGGGGTTTTGGAAGTAAGGTGGGAATATATTATATGATAAGTAAAATAAAATAAAATAATACTAATAAAATCTCTTGGCAAGGTATGAAGAACTGGAAGTCCTATCCTTATCAATTGTGATGAGAATTGGATTTTAATCCCACTTGTTAAAGTCCTATCCTTAGCTTTCCAACACAACTAGAACCGCGTCGTTTGGACCTCTGTAGCTAAAGTCATAGCCGTTTGAGTGCTAAGAGGTCAGGCTGGACAGCTTAGCAACTTCTCCAACTTATTGTATTCCTTCCACTTTTGCATGCTTCCTTCCCATCCTCCAAGCCATTCCTGCCTTATAATATCTGAAAACACTTAACACACATATCAAGGCATCTAATGGTAATAAGAGAGGATTAATAATAAGCAAATATAAGTCCAAAGAAACATGTTTTCAATCAAAGCACATAATTAGGAAGGCAAATGTAAAACCATGCAAATAGTATGAATAAGTGGGTAAAGAGTTGATAAAAACCACTCAATTGAGCATAAGATAAACCATGAAATAGTGGTTTATCATTGGGCCTCTCTTGTGCGAACGTTAAGCTTTTAGCCAAACTCGTCCCACGCGGACGCACACAGCGTGCATGCGCGTCCATACACCTTTAGGGGAAAGCACGCGGACGCGCACTTGCCGCGTACGCGTCCCTAGGCTGATGGCACCAGCCCATATATTTTCCAAGGAGTTGTGCTGGCATTGGGCCAGCATTAAGCTCCTGGCCCATCCGCCATCGCACGGAGGCGCACTACGCGCCTGAACACCCATGAGTTTATAAGAGAATGCGCGTGCTCGCGCACATGTCGCGTGCGCGCCGATCCACTGATGTGACCTCCATGCCAAATTCCAGAAAGTTATGCCAACCCTAGGCTCGCATTAAGCTCCTGGCCCAACGCCTATGGCGCGGACGCGCGCTGTACGCGTCCGTGCCAATGAATACACCTTCCATCCACGCAAAGGCGCGCATGGCGCCACCGCGCCAGTTGCTCTTCTCGCCAATCCACGCGGACGCGCATGGTGCGCGAGCGCGCGGATTCAAAAATTATAACCCTAACTACGCGAGACCAGGCAGCGCAGTCGTGCACCATTCTCTCCCCCCAACGTCTCTGCTTCCTCTTCACCAATCTTCTTCCAACCACCACTCTGACCACCTGATGCACGAAAACTTGTCTCTCAACAAATTTCCCTTCGGCAAGTATCCCAAATTGTCGTCAAGTAAAAACTCACAATAGAGTGAGATTGAATCCCACAGGGATTGATTGGTCAAGCAACTTTAGTTGGAAGAATATGCTAGTTGAGCTAAATAGAATGTAGTTGATGTTGCAGGAAATTAAATGGAGGGAAAGTAAATTGTAGGAAATAAAGTGCAGAATCTTAAATGGGGAATCGTGGAGATGAACATGGAAATAAATGGAAGAAAGTAAAGAGAATGGGTAAGATCAGAAATGGGGAGTTCATTGGGCTCAGGAGATGTTGTGTTCTCCGGATCAAGTTCATTTTCATCCCTTCCTCAATCAATGCATCTATTGATCTCCTTGGCAATCTTAGGTGATTGGATCCTAATTCCTTGGCAATCCAATCTCTCTAAGCTTGAACAATTGCCCAATTCCTTGGTTTAATTGCTGATGGGAAGAGATGAAGTATGGTCACTGATTATACCACATGTATTTCCAAATCAAATTGTTGGGAGGATTACATATCACTATATCCGCCCAGACCCCAATTTGGTCCAACATGAGAAAGCATTTCTAGCATGATCTCCTCATCCCTTTTCCTAGGCTCAGAGGAGATCCAATTATGGAGAGTTTCTTTTCCAAGACAACTAACCAATTAAATTAAGATCGAAAGCTTTCTAGTAAATCAAAAGAGAAGAAAGAAGGAGAAGAAGAATGAAAACTATAATTGATCCATCAAATTACAACAGAGCTCCCTAACCGAATGAAGGTGTTTAGTTGTTCATAGCTCTAGAAATGGAAAATGGCAGAAAAGAATACATGCTTCACTAGCAAAATGCAGAAAAGTAAATATACAGAGGGTAGTTCTCCAAAGTGCCAAGCTTCTCTATAGTTCAAAACTACTCTTATATATACTACTCTTCTTGATCTTCTAGTGAGTTCTTCGAGTCTTGGATGTGGGCCTTAGATCCTTAGTTGAAGCAGTTATAATCTTTAGTGGGCTCAGCTTGCAGAAAAATGTAAGTTAGGCATGGGCGTTAGTGATGTTAACGTTAAGTGAGAATGTGGGTTCGAGAACGTTAGTGGCAATCACCTTTTTCACTAACATTCCAACCCCATATAGTCCACGTTAACTTCAATGTTAGTGGCACTAACGTTACCACTATCGTTGCCTTATGATCCTTCGCAAGCGTTATTGGGAATCACCTTTTCCAATAACGTTGCCTTGTGCCCCTCTTTCCCTACGTTAGAGTTCACGTTAGTATAACTAACGTGACTCTTAACGTGGGCATGCCTATCTTCGAGAGCGTTAGTGACATTCACCTTTGTCACTAACGCTCCAAATGCCCCTCCTCCCCACGTTAGAGTTCACGTTAACTAGGTTAACGTGGCCACTAACGTGGTAGTGAATGCCACCTCCAACGTTAGTGACAAAGGTGAGTGTCACTAACGTTGGCTCATCAATCTCAGCTCCACGTTAACTTTCACGTTAGTGGTCTTAACATGACCACTAACGTGGGCAATGCTAGCTTGATCCAACATTAGTGACAAAGGTGAGTGTCACTAACGTTGGCATTGTCTTCCCTTCCATGTTAGAGTTCACGTTAACTAAGTTAACGTGATTCTTAACGTGGCCAACTGCCACTTTCTAGCGTTCTAGAAAGGGCCCCGACCATCTTGATTTGAGTTTCCCAGGAAAGAGTTTTAGTCTAGAGTTCTAGAGAGGCACATATTGTCCTTCTTCGAAACTTCTTGGTGCCAGGTTGAGATCATGTCTCCTTTTTGCTTTTTCCTTATAGATCTTGGTATTTTCATAGGACTGAAACCTAAACTCTTCCAGTTCTTGCAGCTGCAAGATCCTCTTTTCACCAGCAGTGGTGCTGTCCAGGTTAAGTATCTTAAGAGCCCAAGAGGCTTTGTGCTCTAGCTCTAATGGCAAGTGACAGGCCTTTCCATATACCAGTTGATATGGGGACATCCCAATTGGTGTTTTGAAGGCTGTTCTGTATGCCTAAAGAGCGTCATCTAGCTTCTTTGCCCAGTCCTTTCTTGATATCCCCACAGTCTTTTCCAAGATCCTTTTCAACTCTCGATTGGATATCTCTGTTTGCCAACTTGTTTGGGGATGATAAGGTGTGGCAACCTTATGCTTCACCCCATATCTTAGGAGTAGGGTCTCCAATGGTCTATTGCAGAAATGGCTCCCTCCATCACTGATGAGGGCTCGTGGGACTGCAAATCTGGTGAAGATATTCTTTCTAAGAAAGTTTATGACTACCTTGTTGTCATTTGTTGGGGTTGCCACAGCCTCCACCCACTTAGATACATAGTCCACTCCCACCAAGATATACTTGTTCGAATATGAGGTTGGGAATGGTCCTATGAAGTCGATCCCCCACACATCGAACAGTTCAAGTTCTAGAATGTATTGCTGTGGCATCTCATTTTTCTTGGGCAGACTGCCAGCCCTTTGGCACTCATTGCAGCTCCTCACCAGTTCCTTAGCATCCTTGAAAATAGTGGTCCAGAAGAATCCACATTGCAGTACTTTTGCTGCGGTTCTTTCTCCTCCAAAATGACCTCCGTAGCTAGCGCTATGACAACTCCACAGGACCTCTCGTCCTTCTTCTTCTGAAATGAACCTCCTAAGGATTCCATCTGAGTATTTCCTAAAGAGATAGGGTTCATCCCAAATGAAATACTTAACATCATTGATGACTTTTCTTCTTTGATGTTTGTTAATCCCAGGGGGTAGGTCACCGGCTACTTTAAAATTGGCAATATCTACAAATCAGGGTGCTTTGTGAACCAACATTAACTGCTCATCTGGGAAGAACTCATTTACACTTGTATCACGTGTAGCATCTTTCTCCCAAGAGATTCTGGATAGATGATCTGCTACCTTGTTCTCCACACCTTTTTTGTCTCTAATCTCAATGTTGAATTCCTGCAACAATAAGATCTATCTGATTAGTCTTGGTTTTGACTCCTGTTTGGCAAATAGATATTTGAGTGCTGTTGATGCCAGGGCATCTAGGCCAGTTTCACTGACCTTTTCTTTACTGTTTTAGGGTAGTTTCATGCATTTTCTTAGTGAATAAGGCAAGTTTTGGATGAAAATACACTTACACCTTGATTCAAGCAACTATTGTGAATTTTACATGATTTCATAAAGATTTTGCAAGGATTGAATGACAAATTGATGATGCACAATCTCATGACTGGGGCTAGAGCATTGATGCACTTTATTTGCTTGATTTCAGGACAAAGGAAGCAAGGAAGAACCACGTTAGTAGTCACGTTAATATAGTTAACGTGACCACTAACGTGGAATGGGAATGAGCTTGCAACGTCAATGAGAAAAGTGGTCACCAATAACGCCTGCGAAGCCATCATAAGGCCACATTAATTGCCACGTTAACTAGGTTAACGTGGTAGTTAATGTGGAGATAAAGAGAGCTCCAGCGTTAGTGGTAAACATGAAAACCACTATCGCTCCAAAAGTTGGCAAGTAGCCACGTTAAGAGTCACGTTAACTTAGTTAACATGAACTCTAACGTGGAAGGGAGGAACAATACCAATGTTAGTGACACTCACCTTTGTCACTAACGTTGGAATAAGCTAGCATTGCCAACGTTAGTGGTCACGTTAAGACCACTAACGTGAAAGTTAACGAGGAGCTAAGATTGATGAGCCAATGTTAGTGACACTCACCTTTGTCACTAACGTTGGAGATGGCATTCACTACCACGTTAGTGGCCACATTAACCTAGTTAACGTGAACTCTAACGTGGAGAGTAGGGGCGTTTGGAGTGTTAGTGACAAAGGTAAGTGTCACTAACGCTCTCAAAGATAGGCATGCCCACGTTAAGAGTCACGTTAGTTAAACTAACGTGAACTCTAACGCAGGGAAATAGGGGAATAAGGCAACGTTATTCGGAAAGGTAAGTCCCAATAATGCTTGCGAAGGTTCATAAGCAAACGTTAGTGGTCACTAACGTGACCACTAACATTGAAGTTAACGTGGACTATATGGGGAAGGAACGTTAGTGAAAAAGGTGATTGCCACTAACGTTCTCGAACCCACAATTTCACTTAACGTTAACATCACTAACGCCCATGCCTAACATCACTAAGGATTGTAACTGCTTCAACTCAAGATCTAAAGCCCACACCCAAGACTTGTAGAACTCACTAGAAGATCAAGAAGAGTAGTATATATAGGAGTAATTTTGAACTATAGAGAAGCTGGGCACTTTGGAGAACTATCTTCTGTATATTTACTTTTTTGTATTTTGCTAGTGAGCATGTATTCTTTTCTGCCATTTTCCATTTCCAGAGCTATGAACAGCTAAACCCCTTTCATTGGGTTAGGGAGCTCTATTGTAATTTGATGGATCAATTTTAGTTTTCATTCTTCTTCTTCTTTCTTCTCTTTTGATTTACTAGAAAGCTTTCGATCTTAATTCAATTGGTTAGTTGTCTTGGAAAGGAAACTCTCCATAATTGGATCTCCTCTGAGCCTTGGAAAAGGGATGAGGAGATCATGCTAGAAATGCTTTCTCATGTTGGACCAAATTGGGGTCTGGGCAGATATAGTGACATGTAATCCTCCCAACACTTTGATTTGGAAATACACGTGGTATAATCAGTGACCATACTTCATCTCTTCCCATGAGCAATTAAATCAAGGAATTGGGCAATTGTTCAAGCTTAGAGAGATTGGATTGCCAAGGAATTGGGATCCAATCACCTAAGATTGCCAAGGAGATCAATAGATGCATTGATTGAGGAAGAGATGAAAATGAACTTGATCTGGAGAATGCAACATCTCCTGAGCCTAATAAACTCTCCATTTCTGATCTTACCCATTCTATTTACTTTCTGCCATTTATTTCCATGTTCATTTCCCTGATTCCCCATTTAAGATTTTGCACTTTATTTCTTGCAATTTACTTTCCTGCCATTTTATCTCCTACAACATCAACTACACTCTGTTTAGCTCAACTAGCAGATTTTTCCAACTAAAGTTGCTTGACCAATCAATCCCTGTGGGATTCGACCTCACTCTATTGTGAGTTTTTATTTGACGACAATTCGGTATACTTTCCAAAGGGAAATTTGTTGAGAGACAAGTTTTCATGCATCAAGTTTATGGCGCCGTTGCCGGGGATTAATTATGTATCAACAATGATTAAGTTGGAAGTTCATCCAGATGTCTATAGTGAACTTCCAACTTAATCATTTTTGATACAAAATCAATCCCCGGCAACGGCGCCGTAAACTTAATGCACAAAAACTTGTCTCTTAACAAATTTCCCTTCGGCAAGTATACCGAATTATCGTCAAGTAAAAACTCACAATAGAGTGAGGTCGAATCCCACAGGGATTGATTGGTCAAGCAACTTTAGTTGGAAGAATATGCTAGTTGAGCTAAACAAAATGTAGTTGATGTTGCAGGAAATTAAATGGCGGGAAAGTAAATTGCAGGAAATAAAGTGCAGAATCTTAAATGGGGAATCGGGGAGATGAACATGGAAATAAATGGCAGAAAGTAAATAGAATGGGTAAGATCAGAAATGGAGAGTTCATTAGGCTCAGGAGATGTTGCATTCTCCAGATCAAGTTCATTTTCATCTCTTCCTCAATCAATGCATCTATTGATCTCCTTGGCAATCTTAGGTGATTGGATCCCAATTCCTTGGCAATCCAATCTCTCTAAGCTTGAACAATTGCCCAATTCCTTGATTTAATTGCTCATGGGAAGAGATGAAGTATGGTCACTGATTATACCACATGTATTTCCAAATCAAAGTGTTGGGAGGATTACATGTCACTATATCTGCCCAGACCCCAATTTGGTCCAACATGAGAAAGCATTTCTAGCATGATCTCCTCATCCCTTTTCCAAGGCTCAGAGGAGATCCAATTATGGAGAGTTTCCTTTCCAAGACAACTAACTAATTGAATTAAGATCGAAAGCTTTCTAGTAAATCAAAAGAGAAGAAAGAAGAAGAAGAATGAAAACTATAATTGATCCATCAAATTAAAACAGAGCTCCCTAACCCAATGAAGGGGTTTAGTTATTCATAGCTCTAGAAATGGAAAATGACAGAAAAGAATACGTGCTTCACTAGCAAAATGCAGAAAAGTAAATATACAAAGGGTAGTTCTCCAAAGTGCCATGCTTCTCTATAGTTCAAAACTACTCCTATATATACTACTCTTCTTGATCTTCTAGTGAGTTCTTCGAGTCTTGGATGTGAGCCTTAGATCTTGAGTTGAAGCAGTTATAATCTTTAGTGGGCTCAGCTTGCAGAAAAGTGTGAGTTAGGCATGGGCATTAGTGATGTTAACGTTAAGTGAGAATGTGGGTTCGAGAACGTTAGTGGCAATCACCTTTTTCACTAACATTCCAACCCCATATAGTCCACATTAAATTCAACATTAGTGGAACTAACGTGACCACTATCGTTGCCTTATGATCCTTCGCAAGCGTTATTGGGAATCACCTTTTCCAATAACGTTGCCTTGTGCCCCTCTTTCCCTACGTTAGAGTTCACGTTAGTATAACTAACGTGACTCTTAACGTGGGCATGCCTATCTTCGAGAGTGTTAGTGACATTCCCCTTTGTCACTAACGCTCCAAATGCTCCTCCTGCCCACGTTAGAGTTCACGTTAACTAGGTTAACATGGCCACTAACGTGGTAGTGAATGCCATCTCCAACGTTAGTGACAAAGGTGAGTGTCACTAACGTTGGCTCATCAATCTCAACTCCACGTTATCTTTTACGTTAGTGGTCTTAACATGACCACTAACGTGGGCAATGCTAGCTTGATCCAACGTTAGTGACAAAGGTGAGTGTCACTAACGTTGGCATTGTCTTCACTTCCACGTTAGAGTTCACATTAACTAAGTTAACGTGACTC
This sequence comes from Arachis stenosperma, assembly GCF_014773155.1. Taxonomy (NCBI): domain Eukaryota; kingdom Viridiplantae; phylum Streptophyta; class Magnoliopsida; order Fabales; family Fabaceae; genus Arachis; species Arachis stenosperma. The sequence goes on along the minus strand of NC_080380.1, from coordinate 75,021,313 downwards.
TTAACATGGCCAATTTCCACTTTGTAGCGTTAGTGGTTGATGAGCGGATATTTTATACGCTTTTTGGGGGTAATTTCATGTAGATTTTAGAATGTTTTAGTTAGCTTTTTGTAGATTTTTATTAGTTTTTAGGCAAAAATCATATTTCTAGACTTTACTATGAGTTTGTGTGTTTTTCTAGGATTTCAGGTATTTTCTGGCTAAAATTGAAGGAGCTGAGCAAAAATCTGATTCAGGCTGAAAAAGGACTGCTGATGCTGTTGGATTCTGACCTCCCTGCACTCGGAACAGATTTTTTAGAGCTACAGGAGTCCAATTGGCGCGCTCTTAATTGGGTTGGAAAGTAGACATCCAGGACTTTCCAGCAATATATAATAGTCCATACTTTGCGCAAAGATAAATGATGTAAACTGGCGTTTAACGCCAGTTCTATGTTGCATTCTGGCGTTCAACGCCAGAAACAGGTTGCAACCTGGCGTTCAACTCCAGAAATAGCCCAGGCACGTGAGAAGCTTAAGTCTCAGCCCCAGCACACACCAAGTGGGCCCCAGAATTGGATTTCTGCACTATCCATCTTTGTTTACTCATTTTCTGTAAACCTAGGTTACTAGTTTTGTATCTAAACAAATTTTAGAGACTTATTTTGAATCTCATGACATTTTTGAATCTAAATTATATACCTTTTGACGGCATGAGTCTCTAAACTCCATTGTTGGGGGTGAGGAGCTCTGCAGCGTCTCGATGAATTAATGCAATTATTTCTATTTTCCATTCAAACACGCTTGTTCCTATCTAAGATGTTCATTCGTGCTTCACTATGAAGAAGGTGATGATCCGTGACACTCATCACCTTCCTCAATCCATGAATGTGTACCTGACAACCACCTCCGTTCTACATTAGATTGAATGAATATCTCTTAGATTCCTTAATCTGAATCTTCGTGGTATAAGCTAGAATCCGAAAAGTCTAAACCTTGTTTGTGGCATTCTGAGTAGGATTCTGGGATTGGATGACTGTGATGAGCTTCAAACTCACGAGTGTTAGGCGTAGTGTCAGACGTAAAAGGATCAATGGATACTATTCCAACAAGATCGAGAACCAACAGATGATTAGCCGTGCTGTGACAGAGCATTTGGACCATTTTCACTGAGAGGATGGAAAGTAGCCATTGACAACGGTGACGCCCTACATACAGCTTGCCATGGAAGGAGCCTTGCATGTATGAAAGTGAGAAAGCATTATGTTGCAGGAATTCAGAGGACAAAGCATCTCCAAAACTCCAGCATATTCTCCATTATTGCGTAACAATTATTTATTTTATGCCCTTTCATTCTTTTTAAAATTGAAATTAAAGAACCCTATTGGTATCCTGACTAAGAATAATAAGATAACCATAGCTTGCTTCAAGCCAACAATCTCCGTGGGATTCGACCCTTACTCACGTAAGGTATTACTTGGACGACCCAGTGCACTTGCTGGTTAGTTGTGCGGAATTACATAGTGTGAAGTAATTTTCGTGCACCAAGTTTTTGGCGCCGTTGCCGAGGATTGTTTGAGTTTGAACAACTGACGGTGATTCTTGTTAATTAGATTAGGAAAAATTGGTCTTTTTGGTTTAGAGTCACTAGGATTGCATCTTCTATTATTCCTTTTAAAAACTTTTCAAAAATATTATTTTTCTTTAATTGAATTTTCTTTTTTTTATGAGTTTAATGTCATGTTCTAAATTTGGTGTCAATTGCATGCTTTTCTTTGTCTCTTAATTTTTGAATTGCATGTTCTTGTTTTTCCTTGATCTTCAAATTGTTCTTGTCAATTTTTCTTGTTTGATCTTTGGTTTGTCTTGTTTTGTATCTTTTCTTGTTTTTCTTGTGCTTTTTCAAATTTTTAGTTTTCAAAAAAAAATTTATTTATTAAATACCTTTTTAAAACACGTTAAATTTATAGCTCAGTTGGTTAGAGCGTTGGCTTATGTTCTTGGCAATTGGGCATCTTCTTTTTAAAACTTTTTCAAAAATAATTTTTTCTTTGATTGAATCTTGTGCCAAACTTTAAGTTTGGTGTTCTCTTGTTAATTTTCTTTAATTTTCAAAAATTTAATTTGGTTTTCAAAAAAAAAATTTAAGTTTGGTGTTCTTTCTTTTGTTCTTATTGTTCTTGTGAATCTTCAAAGTGTTCTTGAGTCTTCTTTGTGTTTTGATCTTAAAATTTTTAAGTTTGGTGTTCCTTGGTGTTTTTCCTCAAAAATTTTCGAAAGCAAGGAACATTAGATCTAAAAATTTTAAGTCTTGTGTCTTTTGTGTGTTTTTCTCTTTCATCAAAAATCAAAATAATTATCTTCTCTAACTATTTTCAGGCAAATTTTTCTAAATTTTCTATAAAAATTCAGATTTCAATTTTAAAATTTTTCAAAATCTTATCCTTTTAAGATTTAAAAAAAAATCACATCTTTTTCAAAAATATCCTAACCACTTTTTCTCTCCTCATTTTTTCCGAAAACTTTTTAAAATATTTTTTTATTTTATTTTTATTTTTTATTTTATTTTTTATTTTATTTTATTTTATTATTTCGAAAATTACTTTTTTATAATAAAATAAATAAAATAAATCCACATCATCTCCCTTTCTCCATCATGGACCTAAGTGGAAATGAACAGTCCAGAAGGACTTTGGGGTCATATGCCAACCCCACTATTGCTTCATATAGGAGCAGTATCTGTATACCCTCCATCGGAGTTAGTAGCTTTGAGTTGAATCCTCAGCTCATTATCATGGTGCAGCAAAGTTGCCAGTATTCCGGTCTTTAATAGGAAGAACCTACAGAGTTTCTGGCACAGTTTTTACAAATTGCTGACACAGTACATGATAAAGAAGTAGATCAGGATGTCTACAGATTGTTACTATTTCCATTTGCTGTAAAAGACGAAGCTAAGAGGTGGTTAAATAACCAACCTAAGGACAGCATAAAGACATGGAAATAGCTGTCAGAAAAATTCCTGAATCACTATTTTCCTCCAAAACGGATGACACAGCTACGGCTGAGCATCCAATGCTTCAAACAAGGAGATAATGAATCCCTTTATGATGCTTGGGAGAGATACAGAGAGATGCTAAGAAAATGTCCCTCTGAAATATTTTCAGAGTGGGTGCAGTTAGACATCTTTTATTATGGGCTTATAGAGAAAGCTCAGATTTCTCTAGACCACTCATCTGGTGGATCTATACACATGAGAAAAACAATTGAAGAAGCTCAAGAGCTCATTGATATAGTTTCCAGAAATCAGCATATGTATCTAAGCAGTGAACCTTCCATGAAAAAAGAGGCTAAAACAGTAACTGCTGAACTAGGTCCCGCAGAACAAGTTACTAAATTCAATCAGCAATTAGATTTTCTAACAAAACAGCTAGCCGAATTCAAGGAGATATTACAAGAAACAAGAATGGCTAATATGAATATGGAAGTGCAGTTGAGGCAAACAGAACAGCAATTGTCAAAACAAATAACAGAAGAATGCCAAGCAATTCAATTAAGAAGTGGAAAAACATTAAATACCTCACTTCAAGGCAGTAGGAAGCCAAGAAATGAACAGACTGCTACCCAAAATCCCTCTGAGGACAATCTGAGCCCAGAGAGGAATAATTCTGGCGCTCAAACGCCAGAAAATGGGTGGAAAGCTGGCGTTGAATGCCCAACCCATGCTCAGTCCTGGCGTCCAACGCTAGAAAGAAGCAAGGAACTGGCGTTGAACGCCCAAAGAAAGCTCAGTTCTGGCATTCAGACGCCAGAAACAGGTAAGGAGTTGGTGTCTAACGCCACTCCAGCTTTCAACCTTGGTATTCAAACACCAGTGGGGGATCAGACACATACAAGTGCTGATAGCAACTCCTCTAAAAAGTCTTCTCAACCCATGGCTGTAGGCAATAAACCTACAGTAACTAAAGTTGAGGAATACAAAGAAAAAAATGCCTTATCCTCAGAAACTCCGCCAAGCGGAACAGGATAAGCAATTTGCCCGCTTTGCAGACTATCTCAGGACTCTTGAGATAAAGATTCCATTTGCAAAGGCACTTGAGCAAATACCCTCTTATGCTAAGTTTATGAAAGAAATCTTAAGTCATAAGAAGGATTGGAGGGAAACTGAGAAAGTTTACCTCACTGAAAAATGCAGTGCAGTCATTTTAAAAAGCTTACCTGAGAAGCTTAATGATCCAGGAAGCTTTATGATACCATGCACATTAGAAGGTACTTGTACCAAGCAAGCTCTATGTGATCTTAGGGCAAGTATTAACCTAATACCTACAGCTACTATCAAAAAGTTTGGGGTGACTGATGAAGTTAAACCAACCCGGATATGTCTCCAACTTGCTGATGGCTCCATTAAATACCCATCAGGCGTAATTGAAGACATGATTGTCAAGGTTGGGCCATTTGCCTTTCCCACTGACTTTGTGGTGCTGGAAATGGAGGAGCACAAGAGTGCAACTCTCATTCTAGGAAGACCTTTCCTAGCAACTGGACGAACCCTCATTGACTTCCGAAAAGGGGAAGTGACCCTGAGAGTCAATGAGGACAAGTTTAAGTTGAATGTTGTCCAAGCTATGCAGCATCCAGACACCCCAAACGACTGCATGAGCATTGATATTATTAACTCTCTGGTAAAAGAGGTCAATATGACTGAGAGCCTCGAATCAGAGCTAGAGGATATCTTTAAAGATGCTCAGCCTGATCTGGAGGAATCAGAGAGAATAATAGAACCTCTGAAAACCTCCCAAACCCAAGCTCAAACCATTACCACCATCCCTGAAATATGCATTTCTGGGAGAAGGTGATACCTTCCCTATAATCATAAGCTCTACCTTAGAGCCACAGGAAGAGGAAGTACTAATTCAAGTGCTAGGGACACACAAGATAGCTCTTGGGTGGTCCATCAGTGATCTTAAGGGCATTAGTCCAGCCAGATACATGCACAAGATCCTATTGGAGGGTGATGCTAAGCCAGTGGTTCAACCACAGAGGCGGCTGAATCCAGCCATGAAGGAGGTGGTGTAGAAGGAGGTCACTAAATTACTATAGCTGGGATTATTTATCCTATCCCTGGGTAAGCCTTGTCCAAGTCATCCCCAAGAAGGGTGGCATGACAGTGGTTCATAATAAAAAAATGAACTGGTTCATACAAGAACAGTTACAGGGTGGCGTATGTGTATTGATTATAGAAGGCTCAATATAGCTACCAGAAATGATCATTTTCCTTTACCATTCATAGACCAGATGCTAGAAAGACTAGCAGCTCATGAATACTACTGCTTCCTGGATGGATATTCATGTTATAATCAAATTGCAGTAAATCCCCAGAATCAAGAGAAAACAGCATTTGCATGTCCATCTGGAGTATTTGCATACAGAAGAATGCCATTTGGTCTGTGCAATGCACCTGCAACCTTTCAAAGGTGCATGCTCTCTATTTTCTCTGATATGGTGGAAAAATTTCTGGAAGTCTTCATGGATGACTTTTCAGTGTTTGGAGACTCATTCAGCTCCTATCTTGACCATCTACACTTGTTCTAAAGAGATGCCAAGAGACTAACTTGGTTTTAAACTGGGAGAAATGTCACTTTATGGTGACTGAAGGAATTGTCCTTGGGCACAAAATTTCGAACAAGGGAATAGACGTGGATCAAGCTAAGGTAGAGGTAATTGAAAAAGTACCACCACCTGCCAATGTTAAGGCAATCAGAAGCTTTCTGGGGCATGCAGGATTCTATAGGAGGTTTATAAAAGATTTTTCAAAAATAGCCAAATCTCTGAGCAATCTGCTAGCTGCTGACACGCCATTTATCTTTGATAAGAAGTGTCTCCAGGCATTTGAGACTCTGAAAGCTAAGCTGGTCACAGCACCAGTCATCTCTGCACCAGACTAGACATTACCATTTGAACTAATGTGTGATGCCAGTGACCATGCCATTGGTGCAGTGTTGGGACAAAGGCATGACAAGCTTCTGCACGTCATTTACTATGCCAGTCGTGTTTTAAATGACACACAGAAGAACTACACAACCACAGAAAAAGAGTTACTTGCAGTTGTTTATGCCATTGACAAGTTCAGATCTTATTTAGTAGGATCAAAAGTGATTGTGTACACTGACCATGCTGCTCTTACATATCTACTCACAAAGCAGGATTCAAAACCCAGACTCATCAGATGGGTGTTGCTTCTGCAGGAGTTTGATATAGAAATAAGAGACAAAAAAGGGATAGAGAACTAAGTAGCAGATCGCCTGTCCCGAATAGAACCAGTAGAAGGGGCGTCCCTCCCTCTTACTGAGATCTCTGAAAACTTTCCGGATGAGTGATGAGAGAACTTTTGCGTGGTCTAGAAATTTGCGGATAAATCCTCGTTGCAAGTATAGTTTCTAATCCTTCAAAAGTTCTTTCATACAAATGTTTTGGGTGTCACAAGTAACAAAGCCCTTTAAAAATTGTTAACCGAGTATTCAAACCTCGGGTCGTCTTCTCAAGGAACTGCAAGGAGGTATGTTCTTATTATTGGATATGGAGATTGTGAATTCGGGGTTTCAAGAATGAGAAATAAGTAATATAAATGGCAAGTAAAATAAATGGCAATTAAAATAAATAAATACTGTAAAGCAACTTTTGGCAAGGTGAGAGAAATTAGAAGTCCAACTTAGTTATCCCTCTCAACAATAATGAAAGTTGTATCTTAATTCCACTTAGTTAACCTTTGAAGCAAAGGTAAGTCAAGGAACTAATTAGTTTGACCTTCGAATCCAATTTATTTCCTAAGAAAAAGTTGGGATTATTGAAGTTCAGTTCAATTAGTAAGATAACGATCATCACTTACGCTGAGTTTGATAACTGTTGAGTTACTGATTTCTTAACCAAGACCAAAAAGGGGGAAAAAGTAAATTGCTTGAATAAAATATCTTCAGATTGGAAGCAATGGTAACTTAAATAAAAGCAAGCAATCATAAACTGAAAATACCTCAATTATCATTAATTCAAACAATAATCTGTGACATGGAATAATTCATAAATTAAATTATAAAAGTAAATAATTAACTCAAATGCTGGAATAAATAAATAAAGTGAAAGGGAAGCTTAAAAACAAAGGAACATAAAAACCTGGATCGAGAGTCACTCTTACAAGCTAAGAGAAGTCCTAAATCCTAATCATAAGAGAGAGAGAGGAGAGAACCTCTCTCAAAACTAAATCTAAATCATCGGAAGTAACAAAAATGCGAGCCCCCCTCTGAATGGATGCATTCCCACACTTTATAACCTCTAGTCTATGCTGTCTGTACTTGGATCTGGGCCAAAAAGGGCTTCAGAAATCGCTGGGGGCATATACTGTAAATTCTGATTCGTGGCCTCTGTCACGCGTCCGCGTGGGTCACGCGGTGGCATCATTCGGAGCTTTTCCTTGCCACGCGGTCGCGTCAGTCACGCGTCCGCGTTGTATGCGTTCTACTTAAGGCGCGCGGTCGCGTCAGTCATGCAGCCGCGTCGCTGCTTCTTCGCTTCTGGCACGCGATCATGTCATCTATGCGATCGCGTGGGTGCCAGTTTCTTCAAAACTCTGTTTCGCACTTTCCTTCCATTTTTGTATGTTTCCTTTTCCATCCTTTAAGTCATTCTGCCTTAGAAAATCTGAAACTACTCAACACACTAATCACGGCATCAAATGGAAATAAAGGTAATTAAAATAATTAATTTTAAAGCTTAGAAAATATGCTTTTCACATACATCACATAATAAGGAAGGGAAAGTAAAACCATGCAATTAATATGAATAAGTGGGTGAAGGATTGAATAAATCACTCAAACTAAGCACAAAATAACTCATGAAATATGAGTTTATCAATGAGCACCTCTTTTCCATCCAGGAAGTGCCATGGTTCGCAGACATTGCAAATTATAAGGCAGTGAGATTCATACCCAAAGAGTACAGTAGGCAGCAATCAAAGAAATTGATCACGGATGCAAAGTACTATCTTTGGGATGAACCATATCTCTTCAAGAGATGTGCAGACGGAGTAATCCATAGATGTGTGCCTAAAGAAGAAGCACAGAAGATCCTCTGGCACTTCCATGGATCACAGTATTGAGGATATTTTGGAAGTGAGCGAACAGCCACAAGAGTCCTCCAATGTGGCTTCTACTGGCCTACTCTCTATAAAGACTCCCGAGTGTTTGTACTTAATTGTGACAGTTGCCAAAGATCTGGCAATCTGCCTCACAGTTATGCCATGCTTCAACAAGGGATCTTGGAGATTGAGTTGTTTGATGTATGCGGGTATTGACTTCATGGGGCCTTTCTCACCATCATACTCAAACACTTATATTCTGGTGGCAGTGGATTATGTATCCAAATGGGTGGAAGCTATTGCAACACCCACTAATGATACTAAGACAGTGCTGAAATTCCTCCAGAAACACATCCTCAGCAGATTTGGTATCCCTAGAGTACTAATCAGTGATGGGGGCACTCATTTCTGCAATAAACAGCTTTACTCTGGTTTGGTTCGATATGGAGTTAGTCACAGGATGGCCACTCCATATCATCCACAGACAAATGGGCAAGCTGAAGTCTCTAATAGAGAACTTAAAAAAATCCTGGAATGGACTGTGATTAACCGTAGAAGGGATTGGGTAAGAAGCTTGGATGATGCTCTGTGGGCATACAGAACAGCATTAAAGACTCCTATAGGAACTTCTCCATACCAGCTTGTGTATGGAAAAGCCTGTCACCTGTCAGTGGAACTGGAATATAAGGCCTATTAGGCAACCAAATTCCTAAACCTTGATGCCATGTTAGCTAGAGAAAAACGATTGCTCCAGTTAAATAAGCTAGAGGAATTCAGACTCAACGCTTTCGAAAATGCAAAAATTTACAAAGAGAAAGTAAAAAGATGGCATGATAAGAATTTGTCATCCAGAGTCTTTGAGCCAGATCAGAAAGTTCTGTTGTTTAATTCAAGGCTCAGATTATTCCCCGGAAAATTGAAATCCCGGTGGAGAGGTCCATATGTGATTACAAGTGTGTCACCATATGGATATGTGGAGCTTCAGGATAATGATTCTAACAAAAAGTTCATTGTTAATGGATAGAGAGTCAAATATTATCTTGAAAGCAATTTTGAGCAAGAGTTCTCAAAACTGAGACTTGATTAAAGCTCAGTAATAGTCCAGCTAAGGATAATAAAGAAGCGCTTGCTGGGAGGCAACCCAGCCATTAACAAAGCTTAATTGTTAATTAATTGATTTTTACAGGTTTATGTCAATTATCTTCAAAGGTAAAATAGCAATTGCTTGAGTTTACAAAGTTACAGAAGGATTCAGAGGATAAAACAGCAAAAAGGAAGCTCACTGGTGCGAAAAAGCCAGTAAGAGTTGTTTTGGGCGTTGAACGCCCAAAAGAAACATCTACTAGGCGTTCAACGCCAGTAGAGATAGCCATCTGGGCATTAAATGCCAGAAAGAAACACCTTACGGGCGTTGAACGCCAGAAAGAAGCACCTTTTGGGCGTTGAACGCCAGATTTACAGCGTCCTGGGCGTTCAGAAAAACGCCTAGTGACAAAGAAATTCCTGGCATTTAACGCCAGCCAGAAGCAACAGCTGGGCGTTAAACGCCCAGGAGAAGCTACAGATGGGCGTTAAACTCCCAAAATATGCAGCGTTTGGGCGTTTAACGCTAGGATTATGGGGAGGAAGTGAATTCGTTTTCAACTCAAATTTCTTTCATTTTTTCATGTTTCAAATTCATGATTTATTGCATAAACATGTTACAAATTCTCAACTTTCAACTTCAAAATGCAAAAAAAATTCTTAATCCTAAAAATATTTCTTCATTCTTCTTCAATCTCATTTCAAATCTTTTTCAAAACTCATCTATCTTTTTGAATTCTTGTCAAATCTTTTTAATTTTTTCTCAAATCTTTTTCAAAATCTCATCACATCTTTTGAATTTTCGAAATTTTCTCTCCTTCTATTCCTCTCATTTCCTTTCTTTTGCTTGAGGACAAGCAAACCTCTAAGTTTGGTGTGTTTTTCCATGATCACTGAGCTAAAACTCATCAAGATCATGGCACCTAAGGGAAAACAAACCACTTCAAGAGGCAAGAAAGAGAATATTCCAAAACCACTTTGGAATTAAGAGAAGTTCTTAACCAAAGAACATGCAGACCATTACCACAAAATAATGGATTTGAGATCAGTGATCCCGGAAGTTAAATTCGATCTGAAAGAAGACGAATATCCAGAGATACAGAAGCTGAAGTGCCAGAAGCTGTCTCTTGAAGGACCAGACACCCCACAGGTTGATGGAGCACCCATCATCTTCCAAACTAAAGGTTGTTGAGTTCTAATCTTAGCCTTAACTCTGTGATAATTGTTCTTATTAGGAATTTACCTTAGAAGTTATATATGAGTAGTAGTAATTAGTATACCTATTTTGATTTTATCTCCAATGAAGCTATTATTTATTTTACTCATCATCATCAAACATGAATAAAATAGTAGATTTTTAGAATAAAGAGGCAATATTTTTTTACGAGTTCTTAATAAGGAAAATTCTAATTATTTATATGTGGTGGCAATACTTGTTGTCTTCTGAAAGAATGCTTGAACAGTACATATTTTTTATATTGAATTTTATGAATGTTAAAATTGTTGGCTCCTGAAAGAATGATAAACAAGAGAAATATTATTGCTGATCTGAAAAAATCATAAAATTGATTCTTGAAGCAAGAAAAAGCAGTGAAAAAAAGAGAAAAAAAATTTATAATAAAAAAAAAAGCAAAAGAGGTAGAAAAAACCAATAGCCCTTTAAACCAAAAGGCAAGGGTGAAAAGGATCCAAGGCTTTGAGCATCAATGGATAGGAGGGCCCAAGGAAATAAATCCAGGCCTAAGCGGCTAAATCAAGCTGTCCCTAACCATGTGCTTGTGGCATGCAGGTCCAAGTGAAAAGCTTGAGATTGAGTAGTTAAAGTCATGATCTAAAGTAAAAGAGTGTATTTAAGAGCTCTGGACACCTCTAATTGGGGACCCTAGCAAAGCTAAGTCACAATCTGAAAAGGTTCACCCAGTTATGTGTCTGTGGCATTTATGTATCTGATGGTAATACTGGAAAAAAAAGTGCTTAGGGCCACGGCCAAGACTCATAAAGTAACTGTGTTCAAGAATCAACATACTAAACTAGGAGAATAAATAATACTATCTGAACTCTGAGTTCCTATGGATGCCAATCATTCTGAATTTCAAAGGATAAAGTGAGATGCCAAAACTGATCAGAAGCAAAAAGCTACTAGTCCTACTCATATAATTGGAATATGAGCTTCACTTAAAACTCTGAGATATTATTGCTTCTTAATTTCTTTTTATCCTATTTTATTTATCTAGTTGCTTGGGGATAAGCAACAGTTTAAGTTTGGTGTTGTGATGAGCGGATATTTTATACGCTTTTTGGGAGTAATTTATTGTAGATTTTAGTATGTTTTAGTTAGCTTTTAGTAGATTTTTATTAGTTTTTAGGCAAAAATCATATTTCTGGAATTTACTATGAATTTGTGTGTTTTTCTGTGATTTCAGGTATTTTCTGGCTGAAATTGAGGGAGCTGAGCAAAAATCTGATTCAGGCTGAAAAAGGACTGCTGATGCTGTTGGATTCTGACCTCCTTGCACTCGGAATGGATTTTTTGGAGCTACAGGAGTCCAATTGGTGCGCTCTTAATTGGGTTGGAAAGTAGACATTCAGGGCTTTCCAGCAATATATAATAGAATCATACTTTGCGCGAAGATAAATGACGTAAACTGGCGTTTAACGCCAGTTCCATGTTGCATTCTGGCGTTCAGCGCCAGAAACAGGTTGCAAGTTAGAGTTCAGCGCCAGAAACAGGTTACAACCTGGCGTTCAACTCCAGAAACAGCCCAGGCATGTGAGAAGCTTAAGTCTCAGCCCCAGCACACACCAAGTGGGCCCCAGAAGTGGATTTCTGCACTATCCATCTTAGTTTACTCATTTTCTGTAAACCTAGGTTACTAGTTTAGTATTTAAACAACTTTTAGAGACTTATTTTGAATCTCATGACATTTTTAGATCTAAATTATATACCTTTTGACAGCATGAGTCTCTAAACTCCATTGTTGGGGGTGAGGAGCTCTGCAGCGTCTCGATGAATTAATGCAATTATTTCTGTTTTCCATTCAAAAACGCTTGTTCCTATCTAAGATGTTCATTCGTGCTTCATTATGATGAAGGTGATGATCCGTGACACTCATCACCTTCCTCAATCCATGAACGTGTGCCTGACAACCACATCCGTTCTACATTAGATTGAATGAGTATCTCTTAGATTCCTTAATCAGAATCTTCGTGGTATAAGCTAGAATCCATTGGCAGTATCCTTGAGAATCCAGAAAGTCTAAACCTTGTCTGTGGTATTCCGAATAGTATTTTAGGATCAATGGATCCTATTCCGATATGATCGAGAACCAACAGATGATTAGCCGTGCTGTGACAGAGCATTTGGACCATTTTCACTGAGAGGATGGGAAGTAGCCATTGACAACGGTGACGCCCTACATACAGCTTGCCATGGAAGGAGCCTTGCATGTATGAAAGTGAGAAAGCATTATGTTGCAGGAATTCTGAGGATAAAGCATCTCCAAAACTCCAGCATATTCTCCATTATTGCGTAACAATTATTTATTTTATGCCCTTTCATTCTTTTTACAACTGAAATTAAAGAACCCTATTGGTATCCTGACTAAGAATAATAAGATAACCATAGCTTTCTTCAAGCCAACAATCTCCGTGGGATTCAACCCTTACTCACGTAAGGTATTACTTGGACGACCCAGTGCACTTGCTAGTTAGTTGTGTGGAATTACATAGTGTGAAGTAATTTTCGTGCACAAGTGGTGTTCACATTTACCACTAACGTTGGAGCTCCCTTTATCTCCACGTTAACTACCATGTTAATGTAGTTAATGTGGCAATTAACGTGGGTTTATGATGGCTTCACAGGCGTTATTGTCGACCACCTTTCTCATTAACGTTGCAAGCTCATTCCTATTCCACGTTAGTGTTCACGTTAATTATATTAACGTGGCTACTTACGTGATTCTTCCTTGCTTCCTTTGTCCTGAAATCCAGCAAATAAAGTGCATCAAAGCTCTAGCCCAAGTCATGAGATTATACATCATCAATTTGTCATTCAATCCTTGCAAAATCCTCATGAAATCATGTAAAATTCACAATAGTTGCTTGAATCAAGGTGTAAGTGTATTTTCATCCAAAACTTGCCTTATCACTATGAAAATGCATGAAACTACCCTAAAACAGTAAAGAAAAGGTCAATGAAACTGGCCTAGATGCCCTGGCATCACAACCCGCCGGCGATAGTCACCGCCGCTACCCCTCGTCTCCCCTTCAAACCCTCACTCACCCTTTCTCTCCTCTATATCACTGCCGCGCTTCTGCCACCACCGCGGCCTCCGCCACCAGCAAACCTAGACCAGGAAACCTAGCTTCCCCCCTTTTCTTTCATTCTTCTCCCACCTACAACACCCCCCAACCCCAGCTCTTCACTGTCTCTGTCTCGTCTCTCAATTCCCCCTCTGCCCTGACCACTGCTCCATCACCGTGGGTCTCTACGGCCACCACCATCTGAGGAGGCTACTCCACTTCTGACCCACCTAACCTCTACTGCCTACCCAATTCCAACTTCCATCTCTGCCTGCTCGAGGTTACTGCCCTGCTCCAACTCTATTTTTTTTACTTTAGTTCATTTCTGTCATTAGCTCACTGTTAGATTTTGTTAGTCAGTTAGATTTTGATTTTGATTGCTAGGATAGAATAGAATTATCTGCTGTTAGGTAGCTCGGCTGTGGTTAGAGGATTAGAGGCCTGAAAAGTGCACCGTATTTGTTTACATGTCTGTGTGCATATTGTTTAATTGCTGAGTGGTTTGATCATGTCTTGCCATGTTGTACCTATTCTGCTGTCATGCTTGGTTGATTATATGATTGGTACTTGAGTGATGCTTTTGGAATCATTTCTTGTTTGTTTGGCTATTCAGAAACGTCCAATTTTAAGCCGGAATGCTGCCCAATTTCTCCCAAAACCATCTCAATTCTAAATTCTTGAGCAGGGATTGAACTTGGCATTTATACTTCAACCTTTGCTTAACTCGCACCAAGTTCAATACCCGGGACTTTTGGGCCAGTTTTTTCCGTTCCTATTTTGATTCCCATGGTTAGCACTGACTAAGTGAACTTAAGAAGTTGCCTACATTCTTGTTAAACCATAATATGAAACCTCCTTACATTATGTTCATTCTCTCACAATAATTAGTATGCTTTGATTGTGTAACTTCTTGCAACTTAACATCATTTTCAACTTCTCATAGTTACACAATTGCACTTTATTGTTTGCAACACCAATTATTGTGAAGTCTATTTTTGGCATTTCTATATTTTCATGATTGTGAACATGACCGTTGCGCATAACTTGCAATTCTCTCCCCATTAGGCAATTCTCCATCATACCACGAATTACCAACTTCACTTTTCTAACTTACTGATTTCTTTAACCACTAACTTCATTTTTACTTACACTTGACTCTTTAACCGTTCTCTTAAGGTATGATGATAAATATGCCTAATCTTTGAGAATTGGTTGGAATCTTGAATTCCTGGTTTATGTTTCCATTTTTCTAAGCTTACTTGCAAACCAAGTTTTCTATTTCAAGTTCATATCATGATTACTTGCCATCCATCTTGCATCCTGAATATGCTTCTATTTACTTCATACTACTTGTTTAATTGCTTATATTCTACCATATTCTACTTTCAGGATGTCGGATAAAGAAAAGAGGAAAGTACCATCTTCCAGAAAGAGGAAGAGAACACTAGAACCTACTATTGCCTCAGACACAGCAGCCCCAGCCAGAGCCAGCACCTCTCCCTGACCCTCAAGATTAGCATCGGGGACGATGCTTGATCTTAAGTGTGGGAAGGCTGCCGTTGGCATCATTGGAGGACCGGTGAAACATTTTGGGCGTATTTCCTAGTTATATCCTCCTAGCTATCCTATTTTGCATTTTATTGTATATACTGTGTTAGATATTTTAGACACATTACTCTTTTATTTTGGATATTAGATATTAGTTAGATTTTTCTCTATATAGTTATCTTCTTAGTAGCTTTTTCTCTATATAGTTATCTTCTTAGTAGCTTGTAGTTGTGATTAGAAAATATTTTGGAATTGTTGAGACATAGTCAACCCTTTTACATATGAAATTTGTTTTGATTGGAAATAGAAAGGATAAACTAAGGAACTTTTCAATCACAACCATGCTTAGCCAAAATAATGAAACTTTTCAAGGAACCCATCTAGAGAGCACAACCCAATTGATTGAAAAAATTTTGTAGCTTGCCTGAATTCATACTTTGTGAAGCATGTATTGAGCTAAAAACACAAGCTTGTGAGATTTGAGCCTATTGACGTGGTTACATTTTATAACCACTTACTTTCCATTCTTGTGTGCAATTGTTTTCTTTCTATGATTGTGACCCTTGATTTGCTTGATTCTATATGTCTATTCATTCCTTGTATTTATGCATTTATATGATTGAGGCCAGTATTTTATTAGCTCACTCACCCAAATATCCTACCTTTTACTCCCCATTGTAGCCAATTTTGAGCCTACGCTTAACCAACTTATTCTCATTTTAGCACATTACAAGCCCAGGGCAAAAAACCAATGAAAGTCCCTTGCTTGGATCTTTGATTAGCCTAGGCTAGTGAGAGTGTTCATTATTCAAAGTTGATGAGGCTTGGGAACATTGGGTGGGATAAAAGGGGTAGTTACACTTTCATATTTAGGAATTGGGAATACATACTCATGTATTGATTGAATGTATAAAACCTTATGCAATTGATGTTCTTGTACAAAGTATGAAAGAAAAAAATGAAATGAGAAAAAAATAAAAGAAAAGAAATATAGAAAAGAAAAAAAAAGAGAAGAAAAAGAAAGAAAATGAAAAGAAAGCAACCAAAGGGGACAAAATGCCCCAAAGTGAAGCTCAATGAAGGAATCAATGCATAGGTGTTGTGAACCAAGAAAAGACAATGCATGAATATGTAAGAAAATAAAGAATGGGTAGTTAGAATAGTTTGAATTTGTATAAGTCATTGCATAGGTTAGGTGGAAAAGTCTATACTAATCAAAGATCCACTCTAGTCCACTTAACCATAAATGATCCCACTTTGACCCTAACCCCATTACAACCTAAAGGAAAGACCTCATGATGAATGTATGCATGCATTGAATAGGTGTCGATTGTTAGAAGAAAATCAAATTTTGGAAAGCATAATTAGAAGAGAATTGAGTGAATTAACCCTTAACTACTTGAGTGAATAGAGGGATACACATCCGGTGCGGGTTCAAAAGTTCAATTACATGTGTTCACCCATATTATCTATATTCGTGCAAGCTTGATATTCTTTTGATAATTCAATACAATTGTGGTTTAGACTTGATTCCTATTGCTCTAACTCTCATGCTTATACATGTTCTCTTGGAAGTTGAATTATGTTGACCAAGCATTTGCATTCACTTTAGGAAGTTGCATTTAGATAGGTTTATATAGTTTAGTTGCATTTAATAAAGATCATACCCCCTGTTTCCTTCTTATTTTAGCATGAGGACATGCTAAGGTTTAAGTGTGGGGAGGTTGATAAATCCCATTTTTAGGGTTTATCTTATGTTGAATTTAGAGTATTTTGCTAACCTTTTTTCACATTTAGCCAATGAATTAGCATGATTTTGTGATCTCTCCCTTATTTGTGCTTAATTGTAAAAACATGCTTTCTAAGCCTCTAATTTGATAATTTTAATTCTCTCTTGATTCCATAAGGTGCCTTGATGTGTTTGCTAGTAATTTCAGGATGAAATAGGCTTAGAATGGATCAAAGGAGCAAGGAAGGAAGTATGCAAGTGGAGAGAAGCATAAAAAGCCAAAGAATTGATCCAGACCAAGGACGCGCACGCGCACAAGACGCTCGCGCGCACCTCGTTAAATCGGCCAGGGATGCGTACACGTACCGTGCGCGTACGTGGTGTGCGAAATTGTGATCACTACTTTTCACAACTCAAATAATCCCTAGTAATGGCCCCAAAGACTTGGTGCTCAATACCATGGCATAAACACAACTTTGCACAACTAACCAGCAAGTGCACTGGGTCGTCCAAGTAATAAACCTTACGCGAGTAAGGGTCGATCCCACGGAGATTGTTGGTATGAAGCAAGCTATGGTCACCTTGTAAATCTTAGTCAGGCAGACTCAAATGGGTGTAGATGATATATGAGTAAAACATAAAGATAAAGATAGAGATACTTATGTATATCATTGGTGAGAGCTTCAGATAAGCGTATGAAGATGCTTTCCCTTCCGTCTCTCTGCTTTCCTACTGTCTTCATCCAATCCTTCTTACTCCTATCCATGGCAAGCTTATGCAAAGGTTTCACCGTTGTCAGTGGCTACCTCCCATCCTCTCAGTGGAAATGTTCAACGCACCCTGTCACGGCACGGCTATCCATCTGTCGGTTCTCGGTCAGGCCGGAATAGAATCCAGTGATTCTTTTGCGTCTGTCACTAACGCCCCGCCTGCTAGGAGTTTGAAGCACGTCACAGTCATTCAATCATTGAATCCTACTCAGAATACCACAGACAAGGTTAGACCTTCCGGATTCTCTTGAATGCCGCCATCAGTTCTTGCCTATACCACGAAGACTCTGATCTCACGGAATGGCTGGCTCGTTTGTCAGGCGAGCACTCGGTTGTCAGGCGATCAACCATGCATCGTGTATCAGGAATCCAAGAGATAAACACCCAATCTAAGGTAGAACGGAGGTGGTTGTCAGTCACACGTTCATAGGTGAGATTGATGATGAGTGTCACGGATCATCACATTCATCAAGTTGAAGAACAAGTGATATCTTGGACAAAGAACAAGCGGAATTGAATAGAAGAACAATAGTAATTGCATTAATACTCGAGGTACAACAGAGCTCCACACCTTAATCTATGGTGTGTAGAAACTCCACCGTTGAAAATACATAAGAACAAGGTCTAGGCATGGCCGAATGGCCAGCCCCCAAATGATCTAAGAACTAGATGTCCGAAGATGAAAAATACAATAGTGAAAGGTCCTACTTATAGGGAACTAGTAGCTTAAGAATTACAAAGATGAGTAAATGACATAAAAATCCACTTCCGGGCCCACTTGGTGTGTGCTTGGGCTGAGCAATGAAGCATTTTTCGTGTAGAGACTCTTCTTGGAGTTAAACGCTAGCTTTTGTGCCAGTTTGGGCGTTTAACTCCCATTTTGGTGCCAGTTCCGGCGTTTAACGCTGGGAATTCTGAGGGTGACTTTGAACGCCAGTTTGGGCCATCAAATCTTGGGCAAAGTATGGACTATCATATATTTCTGGAAAGCCCAGGATGTCTACTTTCCAACGCCGTTGAGAGCGCGCCAATTGGGCTTCTGTAGCTCCAGAAAATCCACTTCGAGTGCAGGGAGGTCAGAATCCAACAGCATCTGCAGTCCTTTTCAGTCTCTGAATCAGATTGTTGCTCAGGTCCCTCAATTTCAGCCAGAAAATACCTGAAATCACAGAAAAACACACAAACTCATAGTAAAGTCCAGAAAAGTGAATTTTAACTAAAAACTAATAAAAATATACTAAAAACTCAACTAAGTATACTAAAAACATACTAAAAACAATGCCAAAAAGCGTACAAATTATCCGCTCATCACAACACCAAACTTAAATTGTTGCTTGTCCCCAAGCAACTGAAAATCAAATAAGATAAAAAGAAGAGAATATGCAATGAACTCCAAAAACATCCATGAAGATCAGTATTAATTAGATGAGCGGGGCTTTTAGCTTTTTGCCTCTGAATAGTTTTGGCATCTCACTCTATCCTTTGAAATTCAGAATGATTGGCTTCTTTAGGAACTCAGAATCCAGATGATGTCATTGATTCTCCTAGTTATGTATGATGATTCTTGAACACAGCTACTTTATGAGTCTTGGCCGTGGCCCAAAGCACTCTGTCTTCCAGTATTACCACCGGATACATACATGCCACAGACACATAATTGGGTGAACCTTTTCAGATTGTGACTCAGCTTTGCTAGAGTCCCCAATTAGAGGTGTCCAGGGTTCTTACGCACACTCTTTTTGCCTTGGATCACAACTTTATTTCTTTCCTTTTTTTTTCTTTTTCTCTCCCTTTTTTTTCGTTTTTTTTTCTTCTCTTTTTTTTCGCTTGCTTCCCCTTTTTTTTTTGTATTCACTGCTTTTTCTTGCTTCAAGAATCATTTTTATGATTTTTCAGATCCTCAGTAACATGTCTCCTTTTTCATCATTCTTTCAAGAGCCAACATTCATGAACCACAAATTCAAAAGACATATGCACTGTTTAAGCATACATTCAGAAAACAAAAGTGTTGCCACCACATCAAAATAATTAAACTGTTATAAAATTCAAAATTCATGCAATTCTTATCTTTTTCAATTAAGAACATTGTTTATTCAAGAAAGGTGATGGATTCATAGGACATTCATAACTTTAAGGCATAGACACTAAGATACTAATGATCATAAGACACAAACATAGATAAACATAAGCACTAAAATTCGAAAAACAAGAAAATAAAGAACAAGGAGATTAAAGAACGGGTCCACCTTAGTGATGGCGGCTTGTTCTTCCTCTTGAAGGTCTTATGGAGTGCTTGAGCTCCTCAATGTCTCTTCCTTGTCTTTGTTGCTCCTCTCTCATGATTCTTTGATCTTCTTTAATCTCATGGAGGAGGATGGAATGTTCTTGGTGCTCCACCCTTAGTTATCCCATGTTGGAACTCAATTCTCCTAGGGAGGTGTTCAGTTGCTCCCAATAATCTTGTGGAGGAAAGTGCATCCCTTGAGGCATCTCAGGGATTTCATGATGAGAGGGGTCTCTTGTTTGCTCCATCCTTTTCTTAGTGATGGGCTTATCCTCATCAATGAGGATGTCTCCTTCTATGTCAACTCCTACTGAATAACAGAGGTGACAAATGAGATGAGGAAAGGCTAACCTTGCTAAGGTAGAGGACTTATCCGCCACCTTATAGAGTTCTTGGGCTATAACCTCATGAACTTCCACTTCTTCTCCAATCATGATGCTATGGATCATGATAGCCCGGTCTATAGTAACTTCGGACCGGTTGCTAGTGGGAATGATTGAGCGTTGGATAAACTCCAACCATCCTCTAGCCACGGGCTTGAGGTCATGCCTTCTCAATTGAACCGGCTTCCCTCTTGAATCTCTCTTCCATTGGGCGCCCTCTTCACAAATGTCAGTGAGGACTTGGTCCAACCTTTGATCAAAGTTGACCCTTCTAGTGTAAGGATGTTCATCTCCTTGCATCATAGGCAAGTTGAATGCCAACCTCACATTTTCCGGACTGAAATCCAAGTATTTCCCCCGAACCATAGTAAGCCAATTCTTTGGATTCGGGTTCACACTTTGATCATGGTTCTTGCTGATCCATGCATTGGCATAGAACTCTTGAACCATCAAGATTCTGACTTGTTGAATGGGGTTGGTAAGAACTTCCCAACCTCTTCTTCGGATCTCATGTCGGATCTCCGGATATTCACTCTTTTTGAGTGAAAAAGGGACCTCGGGGATCACCTTCTTCAAGGCCACAACTTCATAGAAGTGGTCTTGATGCACCCTTGAGATGAATCTCTCCATCTCCCATGACTCGGAGGTGGAAGCTTTTGCCTTCCCTTTCCTCTTTCTAGAGGTTTCTCCGGCCTTGGATGCCATAAATGGTTATGGAAAAACAAAAAGCAATGCTTTTACCACACCAAACTTAAAAGGTTTGCTCGTCCTCGAGCAAAAGAAGAAAGAATAGAGTAGAAGAAGAAGAAATGAGGAAGAAGGGAATGGCTTTGTATTCGGCCAAAGAGGGGGAGAAGTGGTGTTTAGGTTGTGTGAAAATGAAGGGGTGAAGAAGGGTATATATAGGGGAGGGGGGTTTCATGGTTCGGTCATGTATGAGTGGGTTTGGAAGGGAAAGTGGTTTGAATTTGAAGGGTGAGGTAGGTGGGGTTTTATGAAGGATGGATGTGAGTGGTGAAGAGAAAGATGGGATTTGATAGGTGAAGGCTTTTTGGGGAAGAGGTGTTGAGGTGATTGGTGAATGGGTGAAGAAGAGAGAGAGTGCTGGGGTTGGTGGGGATCCTGTGGGGTCCACAGATCCTGAGGTGTCAAGGAAAAGTCATCCCTGCACCAAATGGCATGCAAAATCACGTTTTGAGCCAATTCTGGCGTTAAACGCCGGGCTGGTGCCCATTTCTGGCGTTTAACGCCAGGTTCTTGCCCTTTCCTGGCGTTTAACGCCAGTTTGGTGCCCCTTTCTGGCATTAAACGCCCAGAATGGTGCCAGACTGGGCGTTAAACGCCCACCTGCTAGCCTTACTGGCGTTTAAACGCCAGTAAGTTCTTCCTCCAGGGTGTGCTGTTTTTCTTCCTGTTTTTCATTCTGTTTTTGCTTTTTCAATTGATTTTGTGACTTCTTATGATCATCAACCTACAAAAAAACATAAAATAACAAAAGGAAATAGATAAAATATAATATTGGGTTGCCTCCCAACAAGCGCTTCTTTAATGTCAGTAGCTTGACAGAGGGCTCTCATGGAGCCTCACAAATGCTCAGAGCAATGTTGGAACCTCCCAACACCAAACTTAGAGTTTGAATGTGGGGGTTCAACACCAAACTTAGAGTTTGGTTGTGGCCTCCTAACACCAAACTTAGAGTTTGACTGTGGGGGCTCTGTTTGACTCTGATTTGAGAGAAGCTCTTCATGCTTCCTCTCCATGGTGACAGAGGGATATCCTTGAGCCTTAAATACAAAGGATTCTTTATTCACTTGAATGATCAGTTCACCTCTATCAACATCAATCACAGCCTTTGCTGTGGCTAGGAAGGGTCTGCCAAGGATGATGGATTCATCCATGCACTTTCCAGTCTCTAGGACTATGAAATCAGTAGGGATGTAATGGTCTTCAATCTTCACCAAAACATCCTCTACAAGTCCATGAGCTTGTTTTCTTGAATTGTCTGCCATCTCTAGTGAGATTCTTGCAGCTTGCACCTCAAAGATCCCTAGCTTCTCCATTACAGAGAGAGGCATGAGGTTTACACTTGACCCTAAGTCACACAGAGCCTTCTTGAAGGTCATGGTGCCTATGGTACAAGGTATTGAAAACTTCCCAGGATCTTGTCTCTTTTGAGGTAATTTCTGCCTAGACAAGTCATCTAGTTCTTTGGTGAGCAAAGGGGGTTCATCCTCCCAAGTCTCATTTCCAAATAACTTGTCTTTTAACTTCATGATTGCTCCAAGGTATTTAGCAACTTGCTCTTCAGTGACATACTCATCCTCTTCAGAGGAAGAATACTCATCAGAGCTCATGAAGGACAGAAGTAAGTCCAATGGAATCTCTATGGTCTCATTTTGAGCCTCAGATTCCCATGGTTCCTCATTGGGGAACTCAGTGGAGGTCAGTGCACGCCCACTGAGGTCTTCCTCAGTGGCGTTCACTTCCTCTCCTTCCTCTCCAAATTCGGCCATGTTGATGGCCTTGCACTCTCCTTTTGGATTTTCTTCTGTGTTGCTTTGAAGAGTACTAGGAGGGAGTTCAGTAACTTTCTTGCTCAGCTGTCCCACTTGTGCCTCCAAATTCCTAATGGAGGACCTTGTTTCAGTCATGAAACTTTGAGTGGTTTTGATTAAATCAGAGACCATGGTTGCTAAGTCAGAGGGGTTCTGCTTAGAATTCTTTGTCTGTTGCTGAGAAGATGATGGAAAAGGCTTGCTATTGCTAAACCTGTTTCTTCCACCATTATTGTTGTTGAAACCTTGTTGAGGTCTCTCTTGATTCTTCCATGAGAAATTTGGGTGATTTCTCCATGAAGAGTTATAGGTGTTTCCATAGGGTTCTCCTAGGTAATTCACCTCTTCCATTGAAGGGTTCTCAGGATCATAGGCTTCTTCTTCAGATGAAGCATCCTTAGTACTGCTTGGTGCATTTTGCATTCCAGACAGACTTTGAGAAATCAAATTGACTTGTTGAGTCAATATCTTGTTTTGAGCCAGAATGGCATTCAGAGTATCAATCTCAAGAACTCCTTTCTTCTGACTTGTCCCATTGTTCACAGGATTCCTTTCAGAAGTGTACATGAATTGGTTATTTGCAACCATTTCAATTAGTTCTTGAGCTTCTGTAGGCGTCTTCTTCAGATGAAGAGATCCTCCAGTAGAGCTATCGAAAGACATCTTGGATAGTTCAGAGAGACCATCATAGAAAATACCTATAATGCTCTATTCAGAAAGCATGTCTGAGGGACACTTTCTGATCAATTGTTTGTATCTTTCCCAAGCTTCATAGAGGGATTCTCCATCCTTCTGTCTGAAGGTTTGGACTTCCACTCTAAGCTTACTCAATTTTTGAGGTGGAAAGAACTTTGCCAAGAAGGCATTGACTAGCTTTTCCCATGAGTCCAGGCTTTCTTTAGGTTGTGAGTCCAACCATATCCTAGCTCTGTCTCTTACAGCAAAAGGGAATAGCATAAGTCTGTAGACCTCAGGGTCAACCCCATTAGTCTTGACAGTGTCACAGATTTGCAAGAATTCAGCTAAGAACTGATGAGGATCTTCCAGTGGAAGTCCATGGAACTTGCAATTCTGTTGCATTAGATAAACTAATTGAGGCTTAAGCTCAAAGTTGTTTGCTCCAATGGCAGGGATAGAGATGCTTCTCCCATAGAAGTCGGGAGTAGGTGCAGTAAAGTCACCTAGCACCTTCCTTGCATTGTTGTTGTTTTCGGCTGCCATGGGTTCTTCTTCTTTGAAGATTTCTGTTAGGTCCTCTACAGAGAGTTGTGCCTTAGCTTCTCTTAGCTTTCGCTTCAAGGTCCTTTCAGGTTCAGGGTCAGCTTCAACAAGAATGCCTTTGTCTTTGTTCCTGCTCATATGAAAGAGAAGAGAACAAGAAAATATGGAATCCTCTATGTCACAGTATAGAGATTCCTTGAGGTGTCAGAGGAACAGAAAATTAGAAGGAAGAAGTAGAGAATTCGAACTTAGTGGGATATAGTTCGAATTGTGCATTGAGGAGGAGTGGTACTCCATAAATAGAAGGATGTGAGAAGAGAGGAAGAAATTTTCGAAAATTAATTAAAAAGATTTTAAAAACATTTTGAAAAATTGGTTGATAATTTTCGAAAACTAAAAGTGGAAAAGAAATCAAGTGAAAAAGATTTTGAAATTAGAAATCAAAAAGATATGATTGAAAACTATTTTGAAAAAGATGTGATTAAAAAGATATGATAAAAAAAATTATGCTTTTAAAAAGATATGATTGAAAAGATATGATTTGAAAACAATTTAAAAAGATTTGATTTTTAAAAATTAATGACTTGCCTAACAAGAAAAGATATGATTCAAACATTAAACCTTTCTCAACAGAAAAGGCAACATACTTGAAATGTTCAATCAAATCATTAATTTGTTAGCAAGTATCTTTGAAAAAGGAAAGAAATTGATTTTGAAAACATTTGATTGAAAAGATATGATTTGAAAAAGATTTGATTTTGAAAAACTTTGAAAACTTGAAAAAAAAAATTGATTTGAAAACAAAATCCTCCCCCTTGTGCCATCCTGGCGTTAAACGCCCAGAATGGTGCACATTCTGGCGTTTAACGCCCAGTGCACTACCTTTTTGGGCGTTAAACGCCCAACCAGGCACCCTGGCTGGCGTTTAAACGCCAATCTGTCCTTCTTCACTGGGCGTTTTGAACGCCCAGCTTTTTCTGTGTAATTCCTCTGCTGCATGTTCTGAATCTTCAGTTCCCTGTACTATTGACTTGAAAATAGAACCAAGATCAAATAAACAATGCATGCAAGACACCAAACTTAAAATTAGACACTAGACTCAAACAAGAAACATAAAATCTTTTTTTGGTTTTTTATGGTTTTGTAGAATTTTTTTGTGCTTTTTTCGAAAATTATAAGGAAATAGAAAATAAAGGTTTCAGAATTCTTAACTTGGATTCCAGAAATCATTGCAATGCTAGTCTAAGACTCCGGTCCAGGAATTAGACATGGCTTCACAGCCAGCCAAGCTTTCAAAGAAAGCTTCGGTCCAAAACACTAGGCATGGCCAATGGCCAGTCAAGCCTTAGCAGATCATTACTCCAATAGCAAGATTGATAGAAATCAACAAGCTTTTGTGATAATAAGTTGAAACCTCGGTCCAATAAGATTAGACATGGCTTTTCAGCCAGCCAGATTTCAACAGATCATCATGAAACACTAGAATTCATTCTTAAGAACTCTGAAGAAAAATACCTAATCTAAGCAACAAGATGAACCGTCAGTTGTCCATACACAAAACAATCCCCGGCAACGGTGCCAAAAACTTGGTGTGCGAAATTGTGATCACTACTTTTCACAACTCAAATAATCCCTAGTAATGGCCCCAAAGACTTGGTGCTCAATACCATGGCATAAACACAACTTTGCACAACTAACCAGCAAGTGCACTGGGTCGTCCAAGTAATAAACCTTACGCGAGTAAGGGTCGATCCCACGGAGATTGTTGGTATGAAGCAAGCTATGGTCACCTTGTAAATCTTAGTCAGGCAGACTCAAATGGGTGTAGATGATATATGAGTAAAACATAAAGATAAAGATAGAGATACTTATGTATATCATTGGTGAGAGCTTCAGATAAGCGTATGAAGATGCTTTCCCTTCCGTCTCTCTGCTTTCCTACTGTCTTCATCCAATCCTTCTTACTCCTTTCCATGGCAAGCTTATGCAAGGGTTTCACCGTTGTCAGTGGCTACCTCCCATCCTCTCAGTGGAAATGTTCAACGCACCCTGTCACGGCACGGCTATCCATCTGTTGGTTCTCGGTCAGGCCGGAATAGAATCCAGTGATTCTTTTGCGTCTGTCACTAACGCCCCGCCTGCTAGGAGTTTGAAGCACGTCACAGTCATTCAATCATTGAATCCTACTCAGAATACCACAGACAAGGTTAGACCTTCCGGATTCTCTTGAATGCCACCATCAGTTCTTGCCTATACCACGAAGACTCTGATCTCACGGAATGGCTGGCTCGTTTGTCAGGCGAGCACTCGGTTGTCAGGCGATCAACCATGCATCGTGTATCAGGAATCCAAGAGATAAACACCCAATCTAAGGTAGAACGGAGGTGGTTGTCAGTCACACGTTCATAGGTGAGAATGATGATGAGTGTCACGGATCATCACATTCATCAAGTTGAAGAACAAGTGATATCTTGGACAAAGAACAAGCGGAATTGAATAGAAGAACAATAGTAATTGCATTAATACTCGAGGTACAGCAGAGCTCCACACCTTAATCTATGGTGTGTAGAAACTCCACCGTTGAAAATACATAAGAACAAGGTCTAGGCATGGCCGAATGGCCAGCCCCCAAATGATCTAAGAACTAGATGTCCGAAGATGAAAAATACAATAGTGAAAGGTCCTACTTATAGGGAACTAGTAGCTTAAGAATTACAAAGATGAGTAAATGACATAAAAATCCACTTCCGGGCCCACTTGGTGTGTGCTTGGGCTGAGCAATGAAGCATTTTTCGTGTAGAGACTCTTCTTGGTGTTAAACGCTAGCTTTTGTGCCAGTTTGGGCGTTTAACTCCCATTTTGGTGCCAGTTCCGGCGTTTAACGCTGGGAATTCTGAGGGTGACTTTGAACGCCAGTTTGGGCCATCAAATCTTGGGCAAAGTATGGACTATCATATATTGCTGAAAAGCCCAGGATGTCTACTTTCAAACGCCGTTGAGAGCGCGCCAATTGGACTTCTGTAGCTCCAGAAAATCCACTTCGAGTGCAGGGAGGTCAGAATCCAACAGCATCTGCAGTCCTTTTCAGTCTCTGAATCAGATTTTTGCTCAGGTCCCTCAATTTCAGCCAGAAAATACCTGAAATCACAGAAAAACACACAAACTCATAGTAAAGTCCAGAAAAGTGAATTTTAACTAAAAACTAATAAAAATATACTAAAAACTCAACTAAGTATACTAAAAACATACTAAAAACAATGCCAAAAAGCGTACAAATTATCCGCTCATCAGTACGCGTTGCAGTGCGCACGTGATTCTTTTAGTGCAACTTGTGCCTGGCGATTTTGGATGGTTTCTGGACCCATTTGGCACTGGAATTCTGTTAGAGAAGCATTAAGAGGACCAAAGATTGAAGGGGAAGGCATCTTTCATTCATTGTATCTTACACACTCATTAGGATTAGGATTAGTTAGTTTTAGAGAGAGAAGCTCTCACTTCTCTCTAGGATTAGGAATTATGGTTAGATTAGGATCTCATAGTTCTAGGTTTAATTCAAGTCTCCTTCTACTTCTACCTTCAATTGGTGATTGCTACACTTTGGTTCTTCTTTCTATCCCTATTCTCTTGTTGTAATTTCTCTTATTTTGTTTCTAGGTTTTGTAATTGAGATACTCTTGTTCTCTTTATTTTCTTTTAATAATGCAATTTGAGGTAATTCATGATAATTGTGATTTCCTTGATTGTTGTTAATTCTTTGCATTTGATTGTTGTTAGAATTCATTCTTGTTGTGATTTACAATACTTTTCTTTTGTACCTTCCAAGTGTTTGATTAAATGCTTGGAAGGATGTTAGAGTAGAATTTTATGTTCTTGGCTTGGGAAGGTAACTTAGGAACTCTTGAGTTACTAATGTCTAAGTGATTGATAGTTGATAGCCATTGACTCTAGACTTCATTAATTCAACTAGTGAAAAGTAGGATTTATGGACTTGGATTGATAAAACTCACTTGACTTTCCTTTGCTACTTGTTAAAGGATGACTTAGTGGGATTGATCCTTGCAACTACCATAATTCTGGCTAGTGACAATGATAGAGACCCTTGACAACCAAACCTTGCTAAGACCATTTTGTTAATAGAATTTCACTACCATTTACTATTCATATTTCTCATTCAAAACCCCAAAATAAACAAGTCCATAACCAATAACAAGAACACTACCCTGCAAGTCCTTTGAGAGACGACCCGAGGTTTAAATACTTCGGTTTATAGATTTTAGGGGTTTGTACTGGTGACAAACAAATTTTTGTATGAAAGGATTATTGTTGGTTTAGAGACTATACTTTACAACAAGACTTCATTGGTGAAATTCTAAACCGTCAAAAATTCTCTCATCAGGCGCGCGCGCGCACAGTGTGCTTGCGCGTCGATGACCAAGTTGCTAGGGGGCGCGCAGGCGGCATGCACGTTGGCGCGTGGGTGCCTGAGATGAAGTGGACACAAAGTAGGCACAAGGTAGGCACAACTATCGGGTTTTCTGGCCCAGGAGTAAGAATGAACCACCGGCGTGCGCGCATAGTGCGCTCACGCACGGATGCTTGTTTTCCTTGCTTTTTTTTTTTACAACATAAAAGAAGCTATTCTAACACATTTTTGGCAGGTGTTCAAGCAAGTAGCCAAGAGAACATACTCAAATTCATGCACTATTCAAAACATAGCATTCTCTCCACTTCAACAATTCTTCCGTACCAAAATGATGAAATCTATCTAAATATCCTAGTTATCCAACAAGATTAATAAAACTAGCATTCCTAAGCAATCAACAACATCAAGAAGTCACAAAATTCACAAGAATCTAAAGCTAAAAGCAAGATGGTATACACAAGGAAGATATTACCACGGTGGGGTGCCTCCCACCAAGCACTTTTCTTTAACATCCTTAAGTTGGACGGTCAGTCGCTCAAGCTTCTCCATCTCTAGATGCATCCGCCAATAGGAACAGCTCTAGCTCTTTTGGGAGCTTGTAGCCATGGTACTTCTTCACTCTATGTCCATTCACCTTGAAAGTTGCTTCACTTTTAGGATCAAACAACTCCACCACTCCATAGGGCTTTATCTCCTTCACCTTGAAAGGTCCTTCCCATCTAGAGCGGAGCTTGCTAGTCATGAAACGAAGCCTCAAATTGTAGAGGTGAACCTCATCACCTTCTTGGAAGTCCTTCTTTTGGATGTGATGGTCATGGAATGCTTTAGTCTTTTCCTTGTAAATCCGGGCATTCTCATACGATTCGTTCCTCAAACACTCGAGCTCCTCTATCTACAATTTTCTGGCTACTCATGCTTGGGTCAAATCCATGTTGCACTGCTTTACTACCCAATAAGCTTTGTGCTCAATCTCCACTGGAAAGTGGCATGCCTTACCATAGATGATCCGGAAGGAACTCATCCCTAACAGAGTATTGTATGCCATTCTATATGCCCATAGTGCATCTCCTAACCGGAGGCTCCAATCCTTCCTTTGTGGATTGACCACTTTCTCCAAGATTCTCTTAATCTCCCGGTTGGACACTTCCGCTTGTCCGTTGGTTTGCGGATGATAAGCAATGGCAACCTTATGAACTACCCCATAGTGCTTGATCAGTGCCTCTACTTTCTTGTTACAAAAGTGGGATCCTTGGGTCGCTCACGATTGCTCGTGGCGACCCAAAATGGCATACAATGTTAGTCCTAATAAAAGAAATGACGGTATTGGCATCGTCAAGGCGGGTAGGTATTGCTTCCACCCACTTTGACATGTAGTCAACCGCTAACAGAAT
Source organism: Arachis stenosperma (assembly GCF_014773155.1). NCBI lineage: Eukaryota > Viridiplantae > Streptophyta > Magnoliopsida > Fabales > Fabaceae > Arachis > Arachis stenosperma. Next base: position 74,991,521 of record NC_080380.1, on the reverse strand, counting down.
ATACAGATACCCACTGGAGTTGGGAAATGGTCCCATAAAGTCAATGCCCTATACATCAAATATCTCATAGAACAACATAGGTTGTTGAGGCATCTCATCCCTTTGGGACGTGTTTCCCGACTTCTGACACTGATGGCAAGATACACATAACCAGTTAGCATCCTTGAATAAGGTGGCCACCAGAAGCCACATAACCAGTTAGCATCCTTGGATCAGATTTTAAATTCTCAAGGCAGCTTGAATGATCCGCAACCATGTTTTGAGATCCACTCCAGTCCCTAATCTCAATGTCAAATTCTTGCAAAAGCAAGATCCAATGTATGAGTCTAGGTTTTGACTCATTCTTTGACAATAAGTATTTCAAAACTGCATGATTCGTGTATACCACTATCTTTGATCCTAGCAAATAAGATCTAAATTTATCTAAAGCATGAACAATAGCTAGGAGTTCCTTTTTAGTAGTGGTATAATTGGATTGTGCTGCATCAAGTGTTTTAGAAGAGTATGCAATGACATAAGGGAGTTTACCATCGTGCTGTGCAAGCGCGGCACCTATAGCATGGTTTGACGCATCACACATTATCTCAAATAGCAACGTCCAGTTGGGGCCTCGTACAATCAGTGCCGTGGTAAGAACTCTCCTTAGCTCTTCAAAAGCTTTCACACATTCACTGTCAAACTCAAAGTCCACATCTTTTTGGAGTAGGCGCGACAATGGCAAAGCAATCTTGCTGAAATCTTTGATAAAGCGCCTATAGAATCCTGCATGTCCTAAAAATGAGTGGACCTCCCTCACAGATGAGGGGTGAGATAAAGTGGTGATAACATCGATCTTGGCCGGGTCTACAAAAATTCCTTCATGAGATACTACATGTTCTAACACTATACCTTGTCTTACCATAAGGTGACATTTCTCAAAATTCAAGACAAGGTTAGTATCAACACATCTAGCTAAGTGATGCCAAGGCATCTTAGGCTAGTTTCACTTGCATTTTTCTGTTAGTTTTAGTTGTTTTATGCATTTTCTTGAGCTTAAAGTAACCAAGAATGGTTAAATGAACAACAAAGTAATGAATCATCCAAACAAGTGTAATTTTGATACAAATTCCATGAGTTTTTAGTTATATTACTTGAATGCTATGAATGGAAGACTTCTCATGAAATTTTGCAAGACTTTGATGCAATTGTGTGGATGATTTCAGGGAAGAAGAGGCTAGGCAAGGAAACAACAAAATCAATAAAGGAAGCTTGAAGATCACATGTGGAGAATCTGAAAGTGGCGTTTAACCTCCAGTTTAACCTTAAACTGGAAGTTAAACGCCAGAATAGGAAATGCATCAAAGCTGAAAGTGGCGTTTAACCTTCAGTTTAAGGTTAAACTGAAGGTTAAACGCCAGAATCATGAAAGCTGAGAAAAGAGGAAACTGGCGTTTAACCTCCAGTTTAACCTTAAACTGAAGGTTAAACGCCAGAATGAGAATGGCACCAAGGGAGCATTTCCACGTTTAACCTCCAGTTTAACCCTAAACTGGAGGTTAAACGTGTTCGAACCACATTATGCACCAGGAAGCCATTTCCACGTTTAAGCTCCAGTTTGACCTCAAACTGGAGCTTAAACGTGTTCGACACTTATCCACACTCCTGGGCTGCTCTCTTCATTCCCACGTTTAACCTCCAGTTTAACCTCAAACTGGAGGTTAAACGTGTTCGACCACAAATTGCCTCCAGGGTTGCCTTCTCATTTTCCACGTTTAACCTCCAGTTTAACCTTAAACTGGAGGTTAAACGTGTTCGACCCATTCACACTCCTGGGCTACTTTCTTCATTCCCACGTTTAACCTCCAGTTTAACCTTAAACTGGAGGTTAAACGTGTTCGACTCAAATTGCCTCCAGGGTTGCTTTCTTCAATTCCACGTTTAAGCTTTAGTTTAAACTTAAACTAAAGCTTAAACGTGTTCGACCATAACACAACCCATAGTTGCTTTCTTCCATTTCCATGTTTAAGTTTCAGTTTAACCTTAAACTGAAACTTAAACTTCAACTTAAACGCCACTTTTTGGAAGGGTTTCTGGGCCAACTATATTGAAGTTTAAGTTAGCTTTTGAGCACAAAGTTCAACTTAAACGTATTATGGTATGAAACCCAATTGAATATCATGGTTTATGGGATTGGGCCTGAAGAATTGATGAGTCTGGAACTTCAAATTGTTGAGTCTTGTGTCATTACTTATTTATCACTAAGTTTGCTCAACGAATGTTACAGAATGGGATCACAGCCTCATCAGGATTATGGACCATAAACCCAAAGCAAAAGGAAATCAAGGAAAAGCCTCAAAGCCCAAGAAACACAACAGAAGCTCAATTTAGAAAGTGTATAAATAAGATAGAATTGAAGTTAGTTGGCACTTTTGGACACTTTAGAACTTTTGATCATTTTGCTATTTTTCATACTTTGTAATTGAATTCAGAGCTATGACTCACTAAACCCCTTTCATTGGGTTAGAGAGCTCTATTGTAATTCAATGAATCAATAATAGTTTTTATCTTCTTCTTCAATCTTTTCTCTTGAATTTTGTTAGAAAGCTTCTCGATCTAATTCCATTGGGTAGTTGTCTTGGAAAAGAAACTACCCATAATTGGAATCCTTCGGAACCTTGGGAAAGGAATGATGGATTCATGCTAGAGAAGCTTTCTCACAGTGAATTGGATTGGGGTTTGGATGGATATTGTGACATGTAATCCTACTAAATTGTGGTTCATGAAACTGTGTGGTATAATCAGTGATCGAGCATCATCTCTTCTTATGAACATTTAAACCAAGGGATTGGGAATTTGTTTGTTTTTAGAGAGAATTGGTGAGCCAAGGAATTGGGATCCAATCATATAAGATTGCCAAGCAAGATTCAATGAATGCATTGGTTGAGGAAGAGATGAAAATGTTTTGATTCGGAGATTTCAATATCTCCTGACCCCAATGAACCCCTCTTTCTGATCTACACTTTCTATTTACATTCTGCAAATTTCAATTCATGCAATCACCCCAATTCCCTTTTAATTTCAGCAATTAACTTTCTCGCACCTTAATTCTCGCAATTTAAGTTTATGCAATTTCAATTCCTTGCAATTTACGTTTCCTGCCACATTTACGTTATGCAATTCACATCCAAAAGTTGATTCCGCTCAACTAAACAAACTTCTAATTCGAATTGCTCATTCAACCAATCCTTGTGGGATTCGACCTCACTCTATTGTGAGTTTTTACTTGACGATAACCGGTGCACTTGCCGGAAGGAATTTTGCCGTTCGTGCAATTTCCTAAAATCGTAGCATAACAAGTTTATGCGCATCACTAAGACCTTGGCCAAGTTCTCTAAGCAACAATCAAATGAAGTTCCATAAACACTGAAGTCATCCATAAAGACTTCCAAACAACTCTCCATTAGATTGGAAAAGACACTAGTCATGCACCGCTGAAAAGTAGCAGGTGCATTACATAGTCCAAATGGCATCCTTTGTAGGAAAAGGTGCCAAAAGGGCAAGTGAATGTGGTCTTTTCCTGATCTTCAGGAGCAATGTGAATCTAGAAGTAACCAGTGAATCCATCAAGAAAGTAGTAATGGGATTTACCCGCCAAACGGTCCAACATCTGATCGATAAAGGGCAAAGGGTAGTGGTCCTTCCTTGTAGCGACATTCAACCTTCTATAATCGATGCACACTTGCCACGCATTTTGTACTCTCTTGGTGACCATTTCACCATCATCCTTTTTAACCGCAGTGATGCTTGATTTCTTGGGAACAACCTGGATCGGGCTCACCCACTCATTGTCAGAAATCGGGTATATGATACCCATGTCAAGTAGCCTAGTGACCTCCTTCTTTACCACATCAAGGATGGTTGGGTTGAGCCTCCTTTGCGGTTGCCTAATCGGCCTAGCTCCCTCTTGGAGAAATATACGATGCATGCAGTTGCGAGGGTCAATCCCCACAATATCAGCTAGGCTCCAACCAATTGCCTTCTTGTACTTTCTGAGAACATCTAGGAGCTTTTCTTCTTCTTCACTAGAAAGCTCACTAGCAATAATGACCGGAAACTTTTGGTTGTCTTCTAAGAAAGCATACTTCAAATGAGATGAAAGAGGCTTCAATTCACTCTTTGCCTCAAGCTGAGGTTGCTTTTCGTCAAGCTCACGGAGTTCATTCTTAACAATTTTCTCATGTTCACCCTCTTGGTCATCCATCTCTTCAACAATATGGTAGCACAACTTGTTATGGTCTTCTTCTTGCACTTCCGCTTCCACCTCATCAATTACATCACATCGAAGAATAGAATGCTCTTCGGGAGGATACTTCATGGCTTCTTCTAAATTGAACTTGATAGTCTTGTTTCCAACCTCAAAGGAATATGTGCCGGTGAAGGCATCTAACTTGAATTTAGAGGTCTTAAGGAAGGGTCTACCAAGTAGAACGGATGATGAGCTTCTATTTTCTGTTAGAGGCATTTCAAGGATGTAAAAGTCTACTGGAAAAACCAAATCCTTGATCGCCACAAGTACATCTTCGGCTATTCCTGTTACCGTGATCACATTTTTATTGGCTAAGGCAAACCTCGCCGCCGACTTCTTTAATGGAGCTAAATTCAACCGCACAAAGGTAGAAAGCAGCATGATGCTTACACAAGCTCTAAGGTCACACATACAATCCTGAAAAGTGCGTCCACCAATACAACAAGACACCAAACAAGGCCCAGGATCACCACATTTCTTTGGAATAGGTTCCATCAAGGAAGAAATTGAACTACCCAAGGATAATGTCTCCAATTCTCCTATACTATCCTTGTGTGTACACAAATCTTTCAAAAATTTTGCATACTTTGGAATTTGTTGAATAGCATCAAGAAGTGGTATGGTTACCTCAACCTTCTTGAACACTTGAAGCATGTTCAAATCAAATTCCAGTGTCTTCTTTGCTTTCTTCACCATGGAAGGGAATGGAATAGGGATGGACTCATCCACTATAGCTTTCCTCTTGGGTTCCTTGAGGTTTGCTCCTTCTTCCTCATGCCTTTTGTCTACCTCCCCCTCTTTATGTGGAGCTTCAACAACCACTTCTTCCTCATGAACGTCCTCCAAGACCCTTGGAGGTATCTCCTCCAATGTAGTTCTCAACCGTAGAGTGATGGCGTTGAGACTGCCTTTTGGGTTTGGTTGGGGTTGGGATGGAAGGTTAGAAGAGCTTGAGGGTTGGTTGGTGTTGTTGTTGGAGGTGGGGGGTTGGTTTGACATGACCATCTTCGAAAGCATGTTGGTGAGGTTAGCCAATTGAGCGCCCAAGGCATCAAATTAAGCCTTGTTGCTCTCATCTTGTTTCTCCATAGCAGCTCTAAGCTCGTCAACTTGATTGGTGGGAGATGGAGAGGTTAGGTAGGATTGTTGTCAATGGTGTGGTGCTTGGTACTTGGTGTAGTTGTTTTGGTTTTGGTTGGAGTGACTTTGGTTGGCTTGGTAGTTGGTGTTGTTATGGTGGTATTGAGATGAAGATTGGTTATTTTTGTGATGAGAAGAAGAGTTGTTCCATCTTTGGTTTTGATTGCTTCCTTGTGCATTATCCATCCACCCTTGATGTTGATTACTACCATATGGGTAGTTGTTTTGGCCTTGAGAAGGATAGGGTGGACGGTTATTGTAATTCACATTGGCCACTACAAGGGCATGTTCCTCTTGAATTTGATGGCATTGATCGGTGTAATGTGTAGTGCTAGAGCACAAACCACAAATCCTAGGAGGGCCTTCAAGTTGAGTAACTGGAGGTGGAGCTTGGATGTCTTGGATGGAATAGAATTCCCTTTGATCCTTTTGTATTTGCGTGAGGATGGTGGTTATATCCCCAAGTGCTTTGGTTAGGCTTGATTCTGAAGGGGACGGTTCTACCACACCCTTGAGAGGATTACTTCTCACCCTTGTATGTTGTGTAGCTTCAGCAACATCCTTTATCAAATTCCAAGCTTCTCTCTCCGTCTTGTTTTTTGAAAGGGAACCACCGCTAGAAGCGGTGAGCATTCTTCTATCTTCCACACAAAGACCTCCGGTGAAGTAGCTAATGAGTAAGTGGGTGTTTCATTCCATGGTGTGGACAAGATTCCAATAGCCTCTTGAACCGAGACCAATACTCATACAAACTCTCTTGGTCTCTTTGCATTATACCCAAAATCTCCTTCCGGATGTAGTCGGTCTTCTCCGGTGGGAAGAATTTATCTAGAAACTCTCTTATCAAGAAATTCCAATTGGTCGCAATCTCATCCGGTAGCAAATAAAACCATGTCTTTGCTTGTGCTTCAAGAGAGAAAGGGAAGGCAAAAACCATGATAGCCACCTCATCGGCTCTATGCCTTCGAACCATAGAACAAGCAACTTGAAAATCCTTTAGATGTCGAATGGGGTCTTGACCCGGCAACCCATGATACTTAGGTAGTAGATTTATCAAACTACTCTTCAATTCAATGTTTGGATCAAGGTTAGGATACCTTTCTTGCAATGGTTGAAATATGATATCCGGAGCTCCCTGCTCATGCAAAGTGATCTGGCATGGCTCTGCCATGTATGGCTCACCTGTAGAATGCAAAAATGTATTAGTAGTGCCAACAAAAGAATAGGAAGTAGTGGACTCCAAGTCACTCTCGGTACCGTCTAGTGATTCGGTATGTTCCTCAAGAGAGACCGAAGCACTAGCCGTATAATCCAACCGCTGTCTAGCTTGCCGAGTGTGTGACAAAGTTCTTTCAATCTCGGGATCTAAATTGGCTAAGCTAGAAATCGGTTGAGACCGAGTCATCAAACTTGAGAGTCATAGCACAAAAACAAAAGAGGCTAAACTATAGCTAAGTGTTGAAAGCAAACAAACTATCTACAATATTCACATATTCACATAACCAATATCAAGGCATATGTTGCAACCATTCCCCGGCAACGGCGCCAAAAATTTGATGAGCGCTCGTGGACTATGTCGGAAGATAATTTCTCAATAAAGTTGCGGTTCAAGTATAGCTCTACCAACAACAATCCTCGAGGATCAAATTTAGAAAGGAATTGGTTGTTACAAGTTCAACCCCAATAAAATAACTGAAGTATTCAAACCTCGGGTCGTCTCACAAGGAATGGGCAAACATATGCTTCAACATTGGTTAGAAATCCGGGGTTGTAAGTCATGGGCAAGGAATTAAACTAAGAATCTTAGCAAACAGGTAATCTTAAAGTGTAAGGAAATAATTCAAATAACTAAGCAAGATGTGAGCGATTCCAAACTAAGAAGACAACATTCAATATAATTCTACTATCAACTAAACAATAACTATAATTAAGGCAAAGCAATCAAGATTTTTGGGTCTTCAATTAAGAATGATAAAAACAACTCTTGGCTAGACATGGGAATTGGGGTCACTATCCTTGTCTAATAACCATATCTTGACAATTATGAGGAACCAAACTCATTAAGTCTACTTCTATACTTGAAGTATGTTAAATGGTTTGGTCAACATCCACCCATAAGGTCTAACCTCACTACTAATTAACCTAGTAGTAGGCTAGTGTCAATGGCTATCAAATTGACCACTAAGGGTTCCCAAATCATCAAATCCATTAGACCCAATGACTCAAGTTTATCCAATTCCCTTGGCCTAAGCCAAGAGTAAAAAGAACTACTCCATAATCAAGGTAAACAATTCATCAAACACATGGTAGGCATTAACAAAAGACACATTCAAATTGCAATTGGATTGAAATTAACAAATACCCACTAACAAGTATCAACATACAATCACTCAAACAACACAATTAATCATAGAAATAATCAATGTAACATCAACGAACTAAGATTCACAACATTCATGCAATGGGTATAAAGTAACCATTGACAAGAATCCATAAAACTAACATAAAGATCTAGGCAAAATTATACTAAGAGATTCAAATTAAACAATCAAAACTAGTAATTAACAAGATCCAATTCAGAATTCAACAAGGGAAGATCAAATTAAAGCTAGATATAGAGAAGAACAAGGGTTTCTCTCTCTAGAAGAATAAAGAACCCAAAAACTAGAAAATGTGTCTTAGTTTAAAAATAATTGATCCCCCCTTCTCCCTAGCATCCTTGGGTCTTTTTCCATGCAGAAACATCTTGAAATTGGGCCTAATGAGTCTCAAAAATCGCCAAGCATGATTTCCTTTAATGAGGTCACGTGCAGCTTCCCGCGCGTGCGCGCCGATTGCTTTTGTGATCCACGCGTGCGCGCCAAGTGTGCGTGCGCGTCAGTTGGAATTCTCTGGCTTGCGCGGATGCGTCCATCCTTGCGCGTCGCTTTCAGCTATCCTCATCCACGCGTGCGCGTGAAGTACGTGTGCGCGTCGGTGCTGAAGTTCCCAAAATCCAAATCTTCATGTTCCTTCCTCTTGTGCATGCTTTCTTTCTCTCTTCTAGGCCATTCTTACCCTATTAATTCTGAAATCACTCAACAAATACATCACGGCATCGAATGGCAATAAAGAGTATCAAAATATAGCAATTCTATGGCAAAATAAGCATGTTTTCCATCATGGAGCAATATTAGGAAGTGAGCACAAAACCATGCATTTCTTGTGAATAAGTGCGAGAAATATTGACAAAAACCCCCAAATTAAGCACAAGATAAACCACAAAATTGGGGTTTATCAGAATACTGCTAAATATTTATGAAATCCTTTTGCTATTAATTTCCAACTGTGAACTGAATTTGGGCTGTTTTACCTTGATACATTCTATTATTGCCAAATTCACTTCATGAATTGACAGGCCCGCATTTTCACATTTACTTTGGTTCCCTTTTATGTGCATTTGTGATTGTCGTCATCTTGCAAGTGAGCTTGCTTGTTCTTCAACTTTGTGAATTCATTTTAGTTAAGAACTACATTACCATGCCGCTAATTTTAACACACATTTCTAACTTTTGACTTGCTTGACTTTCTGACCTTTCTTTTAGTTTTCAACTAACTCTTTTAGTTTCTTTCGAGGGATGATACTTGTTGTTTCTTAACAAACAAACACTTAGCTAGCATTGCTTGATTTCTTGGTTTGTATCCTATTTGGTGTTTGATATCTATTTTCTTGCATTCTAAGAATTTTCTTCTTTGCCTCACTTCATGAATATGTCAATCCTCTTATTGTTTGTTTTCTGTTTGTTGCATAATCCCTTACTTTATACTCCTTTACATGGTTTAATTATTTATATCCTGTGATTTCTATTTTCTCCAGGATCTCTGACAGGGGAAAAGCTAAGGTTACCTCTTGAAAAAGGAAGAAATCCCAATCTTCCACTGCTTCTTCCTTCTTCGATTATGCCAAGAACCCTCTTTTAGACAAGGAGAAAGCAGATCAGTTACTGCCCCCTACCAATGGAGAGAAGTTTCCAAACCTATACTGTGTGCTCCGCTTCCCAACTTTTCAGGGGTGGAAACTCAACCTAGAGAAGAAGCTCGCCATTCCTTTAGATTTGAGGCAGTCCATTGAGCTTCGACTTGATGGGTTGGTGATGAGCAGATAATTTATACGCTTTTTAACATTATTTTTCGGTAGTTTTAGTAGGATCTAGCTACTTTTAGGGATGTTTTCTCTAGTTTTTATGCTAAATTCACATTTCTGGACTTTACTATGAGTTTATGTGTTTTTCTGTGATTTCAGGTATTTTCTGGGTGAAATTGAGGGACTTGAGCAAAACTCTGATAGGAGGCTGACAAAGGACTGCTGATGCTGTTGGATTCTGACCTCCCTGCACTCGAAATAGATTTTCTGGAGCTACAAAACTCCAAATGGCGTGCTCTTAACGGCGTTGGAAAGTAGACATCTAGAGCTTTTTCGAGCTTAGACGACGCAAACTGGCGTTCAACGCCAGTTCCATGCTGCATTCTGGAGTAAAACGCTTGAAACACGTCACAAAGCAGAGTTAAACGCCAAAAACACGTTACAACTTGGTGTTTAACTTCAAGAGAAGCCTATGCACGTGTAAAGCTCAAGCTCAGCCCAAGCACACACCAAGTGGGCCCCGGAAGTGGATTTCTGCATTAATTACTTATTTCTATAAACCCTAGTAGCTAGTCTAGTATAAATAGGACATTTTACTATTGTATTAAACATCTTGGTTTCGTCTTTATCTTAGCATCCATCTTTGGATGTTTGGTTCCTAGACTTTGGGGGCTGGCCATTCGGCCATGCCTGAACCGTGATTACTTATGTATTTTCAACGGTGGAGTTTCTACACACCATAGATTAAGGTGTAGAGCTCTGCTGCACCTCGAGTTTTTATGCAAAGTACTACAGTTTTCTATTCAATTCATGCTTATTCTTATTCTAAGATATTCGTTGCACTTCAACCTGATGGATGTGATGATCCATGACACTCATCATCATCCATCCTTATGAATACGTGCTTGACAACCACTTCCATTCTACCTTAGACCAAGCGCATATCTCTTGGATTCCTTAATCAGAATCTTCGTAGTATGGGCTAGAACCCTTTGGCGGCCACTCTTGAGAATCCGGAAAGTCTAAACCTTGTCTGTGGTATTCCGAGTAGGATTCAAGGATTGAATGGCTGTGACGAGCTTCAAACTCGCGAATGTTGGGCGTGGTGACACACGCAAAAGAATCAATGGATTCTATTCCGACATGATCGATAACCGACAGATGATTAGTCGCGCCGTGACAGAGCATTTGGACCATTTTCACTGAGAGGATGGGATGTAGCCATTGACAACGGTGATGCCCTACATACAACTTGCCATTGTTGATGATCACAATTTCGTGCACCAAGTTTTTGGCGCCGTTGCTGGGGATTGTTCGAGTTTGGACAACTGACGGTTCATCTTGTTGCTCAGATTAGGTAATTTTCTTTTCAAAAATTTTTCAAAAATTGTTCAAAATTTTTTTTTTCTTTTTCGTTTTTTCCAAAAATTATTTTCGAAAAAATTAGAAAATCATAAAAATAAAAAAATATTTTGTGTTTCTTGTTGAGTTTTGAGTCAATTTTTAAGTTTGGTGTCAATTGCATGTTTTAAAATTTTTTTGCATTTTTTCGAAAACTCATGCATGTGTTCTTCATGATCTTCAAGTTGTTCTTGGTAAGTCTTCTTGTTTGATCTTTGTATTTTTCTTGTTTTGTATCTTTTCTTGTTTTTCATATGCATTTTTGCATTCATAGTGTCTAAGCATGAAAAATTTCTAAGTTTGGTGTCTTGCATGTTTTCTTTTCTTGAAAATTTTTCAAAAATAAGTCTTGATGTTCATCTTGACATTCAAAGTGTTCTTGGTGTTCATCTTGACATTCATAGTGTTCTTGCATGCATCATGTGTTTTGATTCATAATTTTCATGTTGTGAGTCATTTTTATGTTTTTCTCTCTCCTCATAAAAAAAATATATATCTTTTCCTTATTTCTCTCAAAATTTCGAAAATTTGAGTTGACTTAGCCAAAAAATTTTAAAATAAGTTATTTTCTATAAGTCAAGTCAAACTTTCAATTTTAAAATTCTTATTGATAAACCACTATTTTATGGTTTATAATGTGTTTAATTGTGTGGTTTTATCATGATCTTTACCCACTTATTCATATAATTAGCATGCATTTATATTTCCTTCCTAAAATTATTACATGATTGAAAACTTACTTCCTAGAGACTTTTAATTAGGTATTTTAATTCTCCTTTATTCCATTCGATGCCGTGATCTGTATGTTAAGTGTTTCAGGCTTTATAGGGCATGAATGAGTTGGAGATTGGAAAGGAAGCATGCAAAAAATGGAAGGAACACAAAGAATTGAGGAGATAACCAGCGAGAAGTCACGCAGTCGCATGGCTGACGCGACCTCGCGAGATAGAAGAAATAACAGTGACGCGCTCGCGTGCCTGACGCAACCGCGCGGATTGGAAGCTGCATGAACGACGCAAAATGCGTGGACGACGCGCACGCGTGGTACGAGAAACGCCGAGTGATGCGAACGCGTGGATGATGCAACCTCGTGACATGCGCAATCTGCAAAATTTCAGAAGTCGCTGGCAGAGTTTTTGGGCTGGATTTCAACCCAGTTTTCGGTCCAGAAACACAGATTAGAGCCAGGGAACATGCAGAGACAAAAAACAACATTGATTTTGCATAATTTTTAGTTTCTAGATCTGAAATTGCTCCTCCCCTAGGTTTTACTCACTTGAACATTCATAGTAAGGATTTCGAAGGTTTTGGCTTTAGCTTCTGAGGATAGTCTACCTCCGGTACTAGTCATTATAGTCTGTTATTTACTTTTCATTTATTCTTCCATATTCTTAATTCCCCTAGAGTTGACTTTGGATTATTTTCATGAGTTATTAATATAGACTATTTTTTATTTTCAATTAATCCCTTTCATTATTATTCATCATGTCTTCTTTTATTTTCTCCATTAATTCTGTGAAGTTTATAATTATGATGAGTAAGTAGTCGCATAACTTGATTGGGAGATAATTGAAATGAACCCTTGAGTTGAATCACTCAAAAGAGAAATTATAATTGGGTTATTTGTTGGATCACCCTCTAATCATTGACACTAGTCCTTCCCAAGAGAGAGGACTAGGACTTGTGACTAGAAACAACTTTCCAACTTGCTTGACTTTCCTTTACCTAGTAAGGGATAACTAAGCAAAGCAACTTCCAATTATTAATTAATCTTGAGAGTACTTCAACAAGAATAGGGCTTCCAACTAATATACTCCCAGTCAAGGCTTTAATTTAAAATTAATTAAATTCTCTAATTTAATTTACTGTTATCAACTCAACCATTTTTGAAAACACCTGATTGATAAAATATCACATTTCTTTACAACTCGTTGGGAGACGACCTGGGATTCATACTCCCAGTATTTTAATTTCAATATTGTGACAACCCTTTTAAATTGATAAGCGGATTTTCGGCTGGTTATGGACTGTACTTGCAACGTATTTCTATTAATAAATTCTTAACGCGCCAATTTCCGATATGTCAATTTTCGGCGCCGTTGTCGGGGAGTTGCAACAGTGTGCTAATTTATTGATTGGCATTTATTTAATTGCAATTTTTCTCTTTTTATTTTGTCACTATGAGCTGTGCGTTTCTTTCGTTAAATGACGTGTTTACTTCCTGATCCAAGCTTGCCAGTATTTGACCCTGAGATTGAAAGAACTCTTTCACGTATAAGGCAAGCTCGGAGTCGGCGAGTACTCTTTGAGGACGAACCTGAAATGTCATTTAAGGAAGAAGCAAGCTCCCTCTCTACTGATCCAGTTGATTTACGTGCAGGTGACATGGCAGCACCTAGGAGAGTCACTATCCAAGAGGAAGGAGCCCCTGATTTTACACTACAACCATTTCAGGCACACCACCCAGCAGTGGCTGTGGATTTCGAAATAAAATCTTTGCTACTCAACTTGATGCCCAAGTTTCATGGCTTACCTGCTCAAGAGCCTATCAACCACCTTAGGAATTTTTAGACTGCTTGTTCTACTATTAAGCGTGATGGCACTGATGAAATCTCCATTCTGTTAAAAGCCTTCCCATTCTCTCTTGAGGAAAAGGCCAGAGAGTGGTACTACACTCAACCCGGAACAACTGTTTCCAACTGGGATACACTTAGAAGAGAATTTCTGGAGAAATTCTTTCCAGCTGAAGTTGCCTATAAACTGAGGAAAGACATATCCATGATCGTTCAGGATGAATCTGAAACTCTCTATGAATACTTGGAACGCTTCAATAATCTTCTAGAAGCATGTCCACACCATATGATTGACAAGATAGTGTTACTCCACTTTACACAGGGCATGAAATCTCAAGATAACACCACATTGGAAGGTGCTAGCAATGGGTCTATGAAAAAGTACAAGATTACGGAAGAAGCATGGCAATTGATCAGCGACTTAGCGAAATCTACTAGGAATCACAGGCAGAAATAGAGTCGGTCAAGAGCTGTCGCAGAGGTATCCACTAGCAAAGAGACTGCTGCTATAGCTCAGAGCTTATGTGAAATGACTAACTTGCTGAAGCAGATGCAACTAAGTCAACAACAGCCTCAGCAAGTTCAGCCTTCTCCACCATAGCACAACCAGTAGTTGGTTCCACAAAGAGTATGTGAAATCTGTGCAGATTACAGTCACTACACTGATGAGTGTCCACAGCTTCAACCGGAAAACCACACTGTAGCAGCCACTCATAACTTCTATGACCGCCCCAATCAAGAGTACAATCAAGGTGGCAACTATAACCATGGATGGCAGGATAACTCTAACCAAGGTTGGAGAGATAATTCCAACCAGGGTTGGAGGGACAATCATAACAGAGGAGGCAGAGATAACAATGGAAATCAGAGGTGGAATAATAATAACAACTTCAGGCAACAAAATCAGAATCAGGCCTACAGAGCACCTCATTTAAGACAGCCTCAAGCATCTCAGCAGACCTCTCAGATCACTTATCCCTCTTAATCTCCTAATGATGAGTTACTACAATCTATTGATCGGAGACAACAGGCCATGGAAAACAACTTTACTGCTACTCTGAATGGTCTGACTTCTACTTTGCAAGCCCTTGTCTCACAGATTGGATCAATGAACAACTCCAACAACCAGTCTTCAAGCTCTGGTGGACTCCCCTCTCAACCATTACCCAATTCAGAGGGAGGCATTAATGCCATCACCCTAAGGTCCAGAACCACATTACAAGAGAGGAATCAGGAAGAGCCAAACCCACCTGAACACGCCTCAACTGAAGAGGTAGTGGAATTAGAAGATGTTGAGGAAGAAAAGGATATACAGGACATGGCTAAGGAAGAAAACGCTAAATCATAGGTAGAAGCACCAAAGGGCGCAGACACTGTAGAAAATGCCAGTCCTATTCCATTTCCACAACTTGCAAGGAAGCCTAGAAAGCAGTTGGAACCTGATCCCAAAATGGTAGAAATATTCAAAAAGGTTGAGGTAATTATTCCCCTTTTTGATGTTATTCAACATGTACCTAAATACGCAAAGTTTCTAAAGGATTTATGCATACATAAAGACAAAATTAATGAATTAGAAACTATTCCTTTAGGTAGTTCTATATCTGCTTTAATGGGACATATACCTGAAAAATGTAGTGACCCAAGTTCATGCATGGTTAACTGTACCATTGGAGGTGTGATATTTTCTGACTGCATGTGTGATTTAGGAGCATGTGTTAGTATAATGCCTTTATCTGTATATGATGTTTTGAGGCTCCCTCCCTTAAAAAGGTCGATAGCTTATTTTGTGTTAGCAGATAAAAGTATTATTACAGTGGCTGGAGTTGCTGAAGATGTATTAGTGGGTATTAAAGGTCTCACTTTCCCCATTGATTTTTACATCCTGGAGATGCCCCAAAATGACTCAGAGAAACCATCATCAATCCTACTCGGAAGACCTTTCTTGAAGACCTCAAAGTTCAAATTAGATGCTTTTGCAGGAACATACTCTTTTGAAATAGACGGCCGAGTAGTAAGCTTCAATCTGAATAGAGTTATGAAGCATCCTCCAGAAGATCATTCTATCTTCCAGTGTGACATCATAGATGAGACCATAGCTGAAGTTCACCAGGAGGAGTTTGAAAAGAAGTACATAGGACAAGGTCCGAGTGTGGGGAATTCTGAGGACAATGAAAGTACTCTACCACTGCCACCAGCTCCAGACAATCCAGAGCCTGACCATGAACAGAAGTTAGAATTGAAACCCCTCCCTCCACACCTCAAATATGCTTACCTCGAGAACAAGCAGAAGTTTCCAGTTATCATTGCACGGGACCTCACTTCTCAACAGGAAGAGCAGTTACTTAGTATGCTGAGGAGGCACAAGAAAGCAATTGGGTGGAGTTTGGCAGACATAGTAGGCATTGACCCTCATATTTGTGAGCACAGAATATTTTTAGAAGAAGGAGCAAGACCCGTTCATCAACCCCAAAGAAGACTGAACCCAACTATCTTAGAGGTTGTCAAGAAGGAAGTGACTAGACTACTAGAGGCAGATATTATCTACCCCATCTCAGACAGTGAATGGGTGAGCTTAGTACAAGTGGTGCCCAAGAAGTCTGGAGTCACTGCAGTGAAGAATGAGCATGGAGAGCTCATAGCAACCAAAGTACAGAATGCCTGGAGGGTTTGCATTGATTATAGGTGTCTCAACCAAGCCACTCGTAAGGATCACTACCCTCTTCCATTCATTGATCAAATGCTGGATCGCCTGTCAGGTAAATCACATTATTGCTTTTTAGATGGTTATACAGGCTACTTCCAGATTCATATAGCCCTTGAAGATCAGGAAAAGACTACTTTTACATGTCCTTTTAGGACTTATGCTTACAAGAGAATGAATGCCCTTTGGCTTGTGCAATGCACCAGCTACTTTCCAAAGGTGCATGATGAGTCTTTTCTCTAATCTTATTGAGGACTGTATGGAAGTTTTTATGGACGATTTTAGCGTTTATGATGATTCTTTTAGCCTTTGCTTGGATAGTCTATCTAGAGTATTAGATAGATGTGTCAATTCAAACCTTGTATTAAATTTTGAAAAATATCATTTTATGGTGAAACAAGGAATTGTACTAGGACATGTTGTGTCTAATACTGGTATTTCTGTAGATCTAGCAAAGGTGGATGTTATTTCTAGTTTGCCTTACCCCTCCTCTGTGAGGGAAGTCCGTTCATTCCTTGGCCATGCAGGTTTTTACCGAAGATTCATTAAGGACTTTAGTAAGGTAGCACTTCCCCTATCCAGGTTATTGCAGAAAGATATCGAGTTTGAGTTCAGTGAGAATTGCAAACAAGCATTTGATAAGCTGAAGACCGCCCTGTCTCAAGCTCCAATTGTGACAGGACCTGACTGGAGCCAGCCATTCGAAATCATGTGCGATGCTTCCAACCATGCAGTAGGAGCAGCGCTGGCTCAACGTGAAGGTAAAGATCTTTTTGTCATTGCTTATGCGTCTAAGACTTTAGACACTGCTCAGTCTAACTACACTACTACTGAAAAAGAGCTTCTTGCTATTATTTTTGCTCTGGATAAATTCCGAGCCTATTTACTTGGTGCTAAGGTAGTAGTGTATTCAGACCACGCAGCTCTAAAGTATTTATTAGCTAAAAAAGAATCCAAACCAAGGTTTATACATTGGATACTGCTATTACAAGAATTTGATTTAGAAATAAAGGATAGGAGTGGTAACCAGAATCTAGTGGCAGACCACTTGAGTCGCCTTGAGCACATTAAAGATGACTCCACTCCTATAGCTGATAATTTTCATTTGATAACCTACAAGCAGTATCTGAAGTAGTCCTTTGGTATGCACCTATCGCTAATTATCTAGTTAGCCGCACTTTTCCTCCAAATTTTACTAAGCACCAAAGAGACAAGCTGAAAAGCGAGTCTAAATATTATATATGGGATGACCCCTATTTATGGAGATGTGGCGCTGACCAGGTAATTAGACGGTGTGTGCCTCAATCAGAATTCTAGTCCATCTTAGAGGCATGTCACTCATCTGAGAGTGGAGGACATTTTGGCCCTCAAAGAACAGCTAGAAAAATCTTAGACTGTGGATTCTGGTGGCCCACTCTTTTTAAAGACGCTGCTGAAATTTGTAAATCTTATCCCCCATGCCAAAGGTTTGGTAATATATCCCAGAGGGATAAAATGCCTCAACAAATTATGCTTTTCTGTGAAATTTTTGATGTTTGGGGCATTGACTTCATGGGTCCATTTCCAAATTCTAATGGCCACCTTTATATAGTGTTAGCTGTAGATTATGTTTCTAAATGGGTGGAAGCAATTCCAACCCATACTGATGATGCTAACACTGTTGTTTCCTTTGTTAGAAACCACATTATTTGTCGCTTTGGATCACCACGAGCAATCATGAGCGATCAAGGCACCCATTTTTATAACAGGAGACTAACAGGATTACTGAAGAAGCATGGGATCATTCATAAAGTAGCAACAGCCTATCATCCTCAGACTAATGAGCAAGCCGAGGTGTCTAACAGAGAGATAAAGCGCATATTACAGAAGATAGTCAAACCTCATAGAAGGGACTGGAGCACCAGGCTGCAAGATGCACTCTGGGCATACAGAACAGCGTACAAGACACCCATTGGGATGAGTCCTTTTTGCTTAGTCTATAGAAAGGCCTGTCATCTTCCAGTTGAAGTGGAGCACAAAGCTTTTTGGGCAGTAAAGGAATGCAACATGGGATCTGAGAAGGCCGGAGCTGAAAGGAAGTTGCAATTGCAAGAATTAGAGAGCCTTCGACTTTCTTATGAGAACTCAAGGCTATACAAGGAGAAAATGAAAGCTGTACATGATCAACACATCAAGAGGAAAGAGTTCCAACCTGGGGATTTAGTCCTCCTTTACAACTCCAGACTGAGGCTCATGCCAGGCAAGTTGCGATCAAGGTGGGAAGGTCCATATAGAGTCGAGAAGGCTGAGCCGTACGGAGTTTTTCACCTAAGTCACCCTTCAGGCTCTGAACTCATTAAGGTTAATGGACATCGTTTGAAGCTCTACCATGGTGAGAAGGTGACGAAAAATAAGGAGTTAGATATCTTCCTCTTGGAGGATCCACTCGCAACAGAAAACTGAGCTACTGAAGCGTCCAACTTAAGGACGTTAAAGCAAAGTGCTAGGTGGGAGACAACCCACCATGGTATGATCGTTCCCCTTCTTCTCCTTATCTTCCCTCTTCTATAACTTTTCTCCGTACTACTGCCTATATCTTGCACCTCATCTGCATACTGCATTTGCATAAAAGAGAGAGAGAGAGAGAGAGAAAAAGCACGCGACGCGTCAGCGTCACCGACGCGTCCGCGTCGCATGCGCATTGGAAATAAAAAAAAGATTGAATAGAGAGTTGCGCCGGAATGTGGCTGAAGGCGTGCCCTAGGCACAATTTGTTCCACGCGACTGCGTGGATGACGCAACCGCATCATTTGCAATTTGGCCTCACCACGCGTCCGCGTCACCCACGCGAACGCGTGGCCTTGCAATTCGACGTAACAAGGGTGAATGGCCGAAAGTTGTGCGGGAGCTGGGCTGTACTTGTGCTAATCGCACAGGCCCATCCACGCGATCGCGGCACCCACGCGACCGCGCCACCCTAAATTTTGGCAAAACATAAATTAAACAGAGAGTTGTGCGAGCGCGAAGCTACCCTCGCGCCACTAGCGCAAATCCCGTCATGTGTCCACGTGACCGACGCGTCCGCATCACCTCACTTAAGGGCCTTCCACGCGAACGCGTGCCTCACGCGTCCGCGCCGTTTGCACCGCCCAACTTATTCAAATCTGCCAGCCTGCTTTATATTTTCTTTCCCCCAATCTTATTTTCTCTTCTTCCTTCTTCCTTCTTCCTTCTTCCTTCTTTCTCACTTTCTACTCTCTCTCTCACCCCCATTAACAAGGTTTTCTTTTCTTCCCCCCTTACTTTTCTATTTTCTTCTTATTTTTCTTTGTTATCTTCTCTTTTTTTCTTTTCCTTTTACTTTCACTATCCATATTTTCTTCTTCTTTCTTTCTTCCTTTTTACTTGGTGTTGGAAATTTATTTGAGTCATTATTTCTCATTATATGCTTGTGGATTGTTGTAAAATTGTTTGGCAATTATATATTACCTTTTCAAAGGGGTGCTTGCTTGTTTACTTTAATACTTTCTATACCTTATTTACCATGCATGCTATGTGTTTGTGAAAAAGCCCGTATGGCATCATGCACTTTTCTACATTATTCTATTCTACTATTCAATGCTTGCTTTTCACAAATTCCCTTTACTATTTTATTAATTGAATTTAATTGTGAATACAAACGTGATGGTTTGTTACGAAGTGATGCTTGATCTATGCTACTTATGCCTTTGCCAGCATGCCAATAAACATCTTGCATCTACTTACCCTATCATGCACTTGCTTTATTTCCTTTGATGAACTTTTCACATGTTGTCATGACCATGTGTTCACTTCATTCCTCTTTACCGTGCATTGATTATCACTCATACAATCCTCTTCCTTGCTCTATCTCTTTAAATTTAATTTACTTTCTCTTCTCTTTTTCAGAATGGCCACCAAAAAGGGCAAAGAGAAAGCTACCTCCAAATCCACAGCAAGGAAAGGAACAAAAAGAACATTAGTGGCAGAACCTTCTTCAACTGCAGTCAAGCCCTTAACAAAAAGAACTAAAAGGATTATAAAGGTTGATGAAAAGGAAAGAGCCTTCCCAGCAAAGGACACGGCACGATTTCCAAATCGCTACTGTGAGCAGATGTTTCCTATTCTGGCAGCTCAGAATTACAACAATGAACACCTTCTTATTCTTCCACCTCGTATTGCTAACTTTGTTGAGCCGCAAATTGCACAAAGACATTGGGGATTCCTATAGAGACAGCCACGACAGGTCAATCTTTCTTAGGTAGTTGAGTTCTACTCCAACTTCCACCTGCTAATCCTGCAGTCTGTTTATATACGTCAAAAGCAAGTCCCCATTACAGAAGAAGCCATTCAGCGAGCCTTAGATCTTCCCCCGGCTCCGGAAGGATTGGACACTTTTCAGAATGCCGCAATCAAGCGCCAGGCGTACAACTTTGACTGGGACGCTGTTCTCAGAGTTATCGCTCAACCTGGCAGCAAATGGATCTTCGGATACCATCAATCCCGTCCTAAGGGAATTTCGGCTTCCGCACTTACCTTAGAGGCTCACGTATGGGCACAGATTATGTCCCATTACGTCTTCCTGAGCACTCATGAGTCCTCCTTCACCGCAGACATGGCCGTTCTACTATGGTGCATCCTCACAGACCAGCCTCTAAATTTACCGAGACATATCCGGAATGCTATAGAACACGTGCAGATTGCGGGCAACCTACCTTTCCCCGCCTTGGTCTCTGATCGTTTCTCAGCAGCCGGAGTTCCCTATAGAGCTGGAGACACCAAAGCCATACTTCTACGGGATGATCAGGACGTCCCTAACGGGAGATATCTCAGGCCACCACTTGCCACTACCAGCCAGTCCACAGAGGATGTTGTAGTTCCTCAACCATCTACTAGTCAGCTGCTGCATCAAATATTGACGCGGTTGGACCAACAAGACAAGAAAGCAAAGCTCTGAGAGCGCCGCAACCACCGCCGTTTCCACTACCTCAAGGAGCTACCCACAGGCAACCACAGACCTGACGAGGACCCAGACACTCCGGACTCCATTTCCTTCACCAGCACAGGGAGCCATGACGGTCCCGACTGTGGAGACACTGCCACCAGCCCATTGTTGTTCCTGACAGATGGTACCGAGGACGGTGCAAATCCTTAAGTGTGGGGAGGTCGGTCAGTACTTGACTTCCAGAGGTAATTTCTCTTCCCTAAACACCAATAAATTAGGATATTTAGTTAGTTTTTCTTTTGTAGAATAGGATAAATTGCATAGTATGAGATTAGTTGCATGCATGTTCTACTTGATTGAAAAGACAATAAGTTTCTTCTAAGACTCTATTTTTGGAAAAAAAAAATTTCACTAATTTTAATTAAAACTCTTATGTTAAATTTGCTTGAAGTTGTATTTGGAACATGATTTTTGAGCTAAAGAACACACAACCTGTGAGATTTGAGCCTTTATGCATGGTTACATTATTTAACCATAATTGTTTTATTCTTGTGTGTTTACTTCTCTTTGATTGTAATCTATATTTTGCTCCATCCTATATGTCCAATGTTCAATATATTTATATGCTGCATATAATTGAGGCCATTAATTGTTTAGCTCACTTATCCAAATTAAGCCTACCCTTTCAATTACCTTTGTTAGCCACTTTGAGCCTTTAAATCCTATTTGTTCTGTAATTTACCACATTACTAGCCTTAAGCAGAAAAACAATTATATATCCCAATTTGAACCTTTGGTTAGCTTAAAATAGAATTGTGTGTGCTAATTAAGTATGGGAAATTGTGGGGACAAAGGACAATAAGGGAATGTGTCATGATAATATAATGGGAATTTGGACACCTACTCATGTGAAACTATAAGAATAAAAAATCTATGTGCATTGATTAGCTATGTTTATTTTTATGTTTATGTTAAAAAAATATTCAATAAATAAATAAGGGGACAAAATTACCCCAATGCTGAGTTAAGAATTCAAAAATCAATGCATGTATGATAAAATTAAAATAAAAAGTTGATACATGAGTATGGAATGTGAAAGAGAATTCTGGGTCGCTAGGTACGAACTCCAAAGTTATATAAAATATATATAGGTTATATTAAAGTTTGGGTTAATTAAAGATTCAATTTATAAGCTCACTTAACCATATATGTATCTTTAACTTTACCTTGGCCCCATTACAACCTTGAAAAGACCTCATGATGTTGCATTAGTATATTAAATGTTGTTGATTGGTTAGGAGAAGAACAAAAATTAGGAAGCATGATTAGAGAAGGATAGAGTGATTACCCTATACACTAGAGAGACTAGAGTATACATACATCATCAGTGAGGGTTCAATGCTTAAAATTCTATGTTCCCTGCTTTCATGAGCCACCTTCTTGCATTTTTATCTATTCTTACTGTATGAGAATTGAATTAGTGGAACTTGATTTATAATTGTTTTGATGAGCTTATTTATTCTTGATCAAGTGGACAAGAATCGTATAGTTGCATTCACATATATAGGTTGCATTGCATTGCATGAGTTTTTACATGTTCCTACTTATTTATTTTATCTCCTCCAACTAAGCATGAGGACATGCTAATGTTTAAGTGTGGGGAGGTTGATAAACCACTATTTTATGGTTTATAATGTGTTTAATTGTGTGGTTTTATCATGATCTTTACCAACTTATTCATATAATTAGCATGCATTTATATTTTCTTCCTAAAATTATTACATGATTGAAAACTTACTTCCTAGAGACTTTTAATTAGGTATTTTAATTCTCCTTTATTACATTCGATGCCGTGATCTGTATGTTAAGTGTTTCAGGCTTTATAGGGCATGAATGAGTTGGAGATTGGAAAGGAAGCATGTGATGCCAAGGCATCTAAGCCAGTTTCACTGACCTTTTCTTTACTGTTTTAGGGTAGTTTCATGCATTTTCCTAGTGAATAAGGCAAGTTTTGGGTGAAAATACACTTACACCTTCATTTAAGCAACTATTGTGAATTTTGCATGATTTCATGAGATTTTTGCCAGAATTGCATGATAACTTGATGATGCATAATCTCATGACTTTGGCTAGAGCTTTGATGTACTTTAATTGCTTGATTTCAGGACAAATGAAGCATGGAAGAACCACGTTAGCATTCACGTTAACTTAGTTAACATGACTACTAACGTGGGATGGCAAAGAGCTTGCAACGTTAATAAGAAAAGTGATCACCAATAACGCCTGCGAAGCCATTCATAGCTTACGTTAAGAACCACATTAACTAAGTTATCGTGGTACTTAACATAGAAGAAAAAGAGGACTCCACGTTAACGAGAAACATGAACCCCAATAACGTTTCTCCTCAACGTTAGTGGTAAAAGTGAACACCACTAACCTTGGGAAACTAGGCAATGCACCACGTTAAGAGTCACGTTAACTTAGTTAACGTGAACTCTAACGTGGAAGAGGATTAACAACGCCAACGTTAGTGACACTCACTTTTGTCACTAACATTGGATCATTAGCATTGCCTACGTTAACTCTCACGTTAAGACTGTTAACGTGAAAGTTAACGTGGAGTTGAATTCAAAGAACCAACGTTAGTGACACTCACTTTTGTCACTAACGTTGGGAGATGGCATCATCACTACGTTAAGAGCCACGTTAACTTAGGTTAACGTGGATTCTAACGTAGGGACTTAAGGCAATTGGAGCATTAGTGACAAAGGTGAGTGTCACTAACGCTCTCGAAGGTGATAGATATCCATGTTAAGAGCTACGTTAGCCAAGCTAACGTGAGATCTAACGTAGGGGAAAGAGGCAAGCAACGTTAATGGGAAAAGTGATTCCCATTAACGTTTGCGAAAAGGGGCACAAGCCAACGTTAATGGGAAAAGTGAGTCCCATTAACGTTGGCCAAGGATTGAGTAAGAAACATTAGAATTCACGTTAAGATTACTAACGTTGGAATTAACGTGGGTATATAAGGGTGGAACATTAGTGGAAAAAGTGAATGCCACTAACGTCCTTGCACCCAAAATGTTACTCAACGTTAATCTCACTAAATGCCCAAGCCTAATTCATATTTCTCTGCAAGCTGGGCCCACTAAAGATGGGAATTGCTTCAACTCAAGGTCCAGAGCCCACATCCAAGACTTGAAAAACTCACTAGAAGATCATGAAGAGTAGTATATATAGGAGTAGTTTTGAACTAGAGAGAAGCTTAGCACTTTTGGGAACTACTCTCTGCATATTTACTTTTCTGTACTTCTAGGATGGATTCTTTTTTTCTGCCATTTTTCATTCCTAGAGCTATGAACAACTAAACCCCTATCATTGGGTTAGGGAGCTCTGTTGTAATTTGATGGATCAATTATAGTATTCATTCTTCTTCTTCTTTCTTTTCTCTTGATCTTACTAGAAAGCTTTCGATCTTAATTCAATTGGTTAGTTGTCTTGGAAAAGAAACTCTCCATAATTAGATCTCCTTTGAACCTTGGAATAGGGATGAGGAAATCATGCTAGAAATG
Source organism: Arachis stenosperma (assembly GCF_014773155.1). NCBI lineage: Eukaryota > Viridiplantae > Streptophyta > Magnoliopsida > Fabales > Fabaceae > Arachis > Arachis stenosperma. Next base: position 74,966,784 of record NC_080380.1, on the reverse strand, counting down.
CTTTCTCATGTTGGACCAATTTGGGGTTTGGATGGATATTGTGACATTTAATCCTCCCAACACTTTGATTTGGAAATACATGTGGTATAATTAGTGACTACACTTTCATCTCTTCCCATGAGCAATAAATTCAAGGAATTGGGCAATTGTTCAAGCTTAGAGAGATTGGATTGCCAAGGAATTGGGATCCAATCACTTAAGATTGCCAAGGAGATTAATGAATGCATTGATTGAGGAAGAGATGAGAATGAACTTGATCTGGAGAATGCAACATCTCCTAAACCCAATGATCTCCCCATTTCTGATCTTACCCATTCTATTTACTTTCTGCCATTTAATTTCCTGCTCATTACCCCAACTCCCCATTTAAGATTCTGCACTTTAATTTCTCTTATTCACTTTCTAGTCTTTTAAATTTCTGCATCTCAATCTCAATTCTGTTTAGCTCAACTAGCATATTCTTCTAACTAAAGTTGCTTGACCAATCAATCCCTGTGGGATTCGACCTCACTCTATTGTGAGTTTTACTTGACGACAATTCGGTATACTTGCCGAAGGAAAATTTGTTGAGAGACAAGTTTTCATGCATCAAGTTTATGGCGCCGTTGCTGGGGATTGATTTTGAATCAACAATGATTAAGTTAGAAGATCACTAGTTTGAGCATTTTTTTAATTTCATTATTCGTTTTTTTATTCAGTCAATTTACCTTAGTTCGTTTTTAATTTCTTCCTCATCCCCTATACCCTCTCTATTTTCTGTTCTCTTTTTCTTAGTTGATCATAATTCAGCTCACTAACCCACTAACTGTTTGATAAATTACATCACTCATACTAACAATTACTCTAACAAGAATAATCTTTACTATACCTCCTGTGTGCAATCTGTTTGTTGTATGACAGGGAGAAGAGAATGAGTCTCAACATACTTTGATTCAGAACCTGAAAGAACCCTTTGGAGACTAAGAAGGGAGGCAAGAGGAAAAAGGATTATTGGTGTTGAGGAAGAGGAAGAGTACTTTGAACCCAACATGGAAGAGAATTTGGAGAACAATCATGAAGAAGAAGCCCATAATCATGTCAGAGAAGGCCATGCAAACCGGGCTGGGCAAGAAAGGAGGGTCTTAGGATCCTATATCAATCCTAATCCAGGAAACTGTGGAAGCAGCATTCAGAAGCCCACCATACATGCCAACATTTTCGAGCTAAAACCTCAGCTCATCACCCTGGTGCAGAATAATTGTTCATTTGGAGGAGGTGCTCAAGAAGATCCTAATCAACACTTGACCACCTTCTTGAGGATTTGTGACACAGTGAAGTCCAATGGAGTCCACCCGGATGTCTATAGGCTGCTATTGTTCCCTTTTTCACTAAGGGACAAGGCATCCAAATGGCTTGAATCCTTCCCAAAGGAAAGCTTAACTAATTGAGAAGAAGTGGTGAACAAGTTTTTAGTAAGATTTTATCCTCCTCAAAGGATTAATAGGCTAAGAACTGAGGTGCAGACTTTTAGACAACAAGATGGTGAGACACTTTATGAAGCATGGGAGAGATTCAAAGATTTGACAAGGAGATGCCCACCAGAGATATTTAATGAGTGGGTTCAACTTCACATCTTCTATGAAGGTCTTTCCTATGAGTCAAAGAAGGTTGTGGATCATTCATCAGGAGGGTCTTTAAACAAGAAGAAAACCATTGAAGAAGCCATAGATGTCATTGAAACAGTTGCTGAGAATGACTACTTCTATGCCTCCGAAAGAAGTAACACTAGAGGAGTAATAGAGCTGAACCACATGGATGTACTGTTAGCCCAAAACAAGATGATCACCAAGCAGCTAGCAGATCTTACCAAGAAGGTGGAAGAGAACCAAGTTGTAGCAGCCATCATCTCATCACCAGCTCAAGAAGGAGTAAACATAGGAGAAGAAGGTGACTGGGAGCAAGCCAACTATGTAGGAAACTCACCTAGACAAGTCCATGATCCATACTCCAAAACTTACAACTCTGGATGGAGGAATCACCCCAACTTTGGATGGGGAAATCAACAAGACCAAGGGCAAGATCAGAGATGCCACAACTTCAACTCCAACAATAATGCTACTCATCAAAACACCTCACAGAAATATTACCAACATCCATCTAACCAACCTTCTCAACCACCTAATCTCAACCCACCATCATTAACAGCTTTCAAAGATTGAGGCTCTACTTGAAAACATATGCAGAGAAGTCTAAGACAACAAAGTGTTTAAGGAAGAAGTGCGAGCTAATATCAAGAACCAAGGAGAAAACATCAAGAGATTGGAGTCTCAAGTAGGGTACCTATCTTAACAAATTCCCAAACCCACTGATGGGTTCCCCAGTGATACAGAGAAGAATCCAAGAGGAGAAACAAAGAAAGTGAGATGGGAAGAATGCAAAATGATAACCACAAGTGATGAGGGGAGTGTGAATGGAGTAGATCAGAACACCTCCAAAATAACCAAAAGGAAAGCCAGGAGGAAGGAAGCTGCGCAACTCAGCTTACATCCAAGGAAGAGCTAAAGAAGAAGGAAGTATTGAACCCATATGCACCTTTTCCCCACAGGCTTAAAGGTGGTGTAGCAGGGAGAATGTACTCAAGGTTTCTTGATATGTTTGCATCTCTAGATGTAAATATACCATTCATTAAAGCCCTCCAACAGATGCCTTTCTACATCAAATATATAAAGGAGCTACTAGCCAGAAAAAGTCCATTGAAGGGTGGACAAACAATCAAGACGAACAGAGATTGTAGTGCTCTCATTCAAATAGGGCCACCCACAAAGAAGGAGGATCCAGGGAGTTTCCACATTCCTTGTGCCATAGGAGAAACAATGATTGACAAAGGGCTTTGTGACTTGGGAGCAAGCATCAACCTAATGCCTCTCTCCCTCATGAAGAAGCTCCAAATCAATGAACTAACTCCTACTGATGTAATTATCAGATTGGCTGACAAAACTCAAAAACAAGCAGTAGGGGTGGTTAAAAATGTGCTGGTGAAGGTTGGGAGCTACTATCTTCCCACAGATTTTGTTGTTCTGGAAATGGATGAGAATCCTATTTACCCCATCATTCTGGGAAGACCCTTCCTAGCCACAGCTAGAGCACTCATAGATGTAGAACGAGGAGAGTTAGTGTTGAGAATACATGATGAGCAGCTCACTTTCAATGTTTTCAACCTCTCACAAGAAGCAGATCATGAAGACAATAAATTGATGGAGGAACCAAACGAGGAAGCACAAACAACACAATTGGAAGCCTCATTGGTTGGGAAGCCATATAGTCAAGAAGAACCACGTTCAAAGGTGACCCATGGGGAACCGGAACCACCAGAGTCATGCAAGATCAATAACAAGAATCCCCTAGAGAAAGAATCCATAGAAAACAAGACAACATCAATGGAAACAAAGAAGAAAGTTCCAAGGAGATGGAGAAGCAGAAAGATACCTACAGAAGATTTCTCCCCAGGAGACAAACTTCTCAACAATTCCACTGGTAGCAAACACACTGCAAGCACACCACCAACTACCTTGACAAGGGAAAACCGTCAAGCTAATGACGTTAAAGAAGCGCTTCATGGGAGGCAACCCATGCTCTATAACTCCGTTCTTAAATTTCTAATAATAGCAACAAGGCAATTTCCATAGAATTTCAAATTAATTTTGACGACTAACATAAAGCTCCTCTACATGCAACTTACAGTACATGATAAGTTTGGTGTTCAAAGCACACCAAGTGCGGTTTGAACACACCTTATGAGGAAAGTTCATTCCCCAAACTTGTTGCACCATGTGATTACAAACAAGTTTGGTGTACCAACGTGCATTCATGGGAAGCTTAATGTTTGATTGATTTACGTTCATGGAAAACATTTAGTCATATAGAAACAAAAGAAAAAGAAAAAGAAATATTTTATTAGTTCACACTTTTTCCCACCAAAAGTTCAATTAACCCATTGCATTTACTTTTCGTATATAGAGAATCAAAAAGGACATTGATGGTACTTGATAGGACAATTAATAGAAGGAGATTCGGCCACTACACCAAGAGAATTTCACACTTGTCTTTATAGCGAATGTCCTTGGAAGTGTTGCCATGTAATATTGGGAGTGGATGGCTTTGGAGACCGAACCAAGACCCTCATAAAAGAGGTGATCCTTGTGCTAATTCAATCTCAAAACCCCAACCGTCCACTATCAAAACAACACCATCAATCCACACCCTTCAACAATTGCCATCCCTCTATATAAACCCCTTCACACAACCTTTCCGTACACACCCTGTATCTCCATTCTTTTTTTTTTCACTTCTTTCTCTCGGCTATACATACTTCACGTACACCTTATATACTCACCTCTTCTCCTTTTTCTCAAAACACATTCCTTCAAGACTCATTCTACCTCAACCCAACCGAACTCCATCTTTAACCCCCTAACCTTTACTATTCAACTCCCACTCATGGCATCATCAAGCTTCAAGAGGTGAAGAGGAAAGGAGCCAATGGAGCAGCCCTCCTTCGACACCGGGAGATTCAAAACAGCCTTCCATGAGCTCGAGTTCGAGCGAATAAAGGACAAGAAGATACTGCCTGAATCAACCTTCCAGTTCGATGAAGATGAGTGTCCACAAATTCGGGAGAAGATTGAAAAGAAGGGTTGGGAAAAGCTCACTAACCCGGAAGCAAGGGCAAATGCAAACCTCATCAGGGAATTTTATGCAAATGTGGTTAGAGAAGATAAGACCACAGCCCCCACCTTCAAGAGCTATGTAAGAGGAATAGAGGTAGATTTTAGCCCCAATGCAATCACTAGAGTTCTCCAATTGAAATCCCCACGTTTTGTTGAGCTTGGTTATCAAGAAAGAATAAATAAAGGCGCCGACAATGATGAATTGGAAGAGATCGTAGGTGACATATGCATTGTGGGATCTGACTGGGAAAGGTATTCAGATAAGAGACCCCGGTTCATCAGGAGAGGAGACCTCATCCCGGAAGCCAAGGGTTGGTTTGAGCTTGTGAGACGATCTATCCTTCCAGCAGCAAACAATTCTGAGGTCAATATTACTCGAGCTACCATGGTACATTGCTTGATAAAGGGTGGAAGCATCAATGTGCACGAAATTATAGCTGAAGGAATCCAAGAATCAGCCGAGAAGAAAGATTCAGGTGCTAGACTTTGGTACCCCAGCACCATCTTTAGATTATGCATGAAAGCCAAGGTAGTCTTTGAGGACAGCAATCCAACTTGGATAGGTCTTGGGAGATCACTTACACTCCAACGCATAACTCATGTGACTCCAGCTCAACAGAAGAAAGGACCCCATCTAAGGAAGAGGACATCAGAAGAAGCACAAGAGGAAGAGCCTCTCCAAGGAGAACCCCAACCCACGGAATATCATCAAGAAGGATATCATGACCCAACCAACATCAACTTGTGTCACATCCGAGGAGCCATTGATGATTTGTCAAGGATATACATGGAAGGACAAGAACAACAACTGCAACTTCAATCTCAGAGAATGGATCGGCAAGAGGAAATGCTAACAAATTTGATGAATCAACAAAGGGAATGGCAGAAATAGCTAATGGAGCAGCAACAAGAGCACTATTCCCAGCTTACTCAAGCCATCAATCAAGTGTCTGAAAGGCAAGAAAGCTAAGATAAATGCCTCCAGGAACTCAATCAACGCCAGATGAATCAGATGAAAGCATTCAACAAATTTAGCGTGCTAAATGAAGGAAGGCAACTGCATCGAGAAGAATTTAGCATCAACACTCAGGCAAAGTTAAACTATGTGGTTGAGCATATGCATCACCTGCACCCTGACATCCCAAGTTATGAGGCAGTTTGCAAGAACTTAACTGAACAAGAAGAGGGGAAGGTGAAACAGCAAAAGGAAGCATTAAAGAAGAAGATGGAGGATGCCAGATTCTGGAAAAAGCTGATGGGGAAGCGCAAGGGAAATGGAGACTCAAGTAATCAAGGAGAATCCCAAGGGAGCAAAAGAGAATGAGCACATCAACAAGTGAAAGGTGGTGAAGTTCCTTCTTAGTTTACCTTCTTTTTCAAAGCTTTAAATAAGGAAAATCATGTATGAAATAGAACATGCTTCCATGGTAGGTTAGGATTTTCAATTATGCATTTAAGTTTCATTGCTTAGGTCTATGTTACTGAGCCTAATGTCTTGAATGCTCACTTTTATCTTCCTTACTTGAATGCTTATCTCTCTAAGTTTATCTAAAAGAAAATGTTATGGGAAGAACAAGAGTGGAGCCATTTTGTGAAGTGCATTCTGAATGTTTGTGGTAGGATGATTAGTAAGCTAAGTTGGTTCACCAAGAAAGGAAAGAAAGCAACTATCCATCCTAAGTCCTATGTTTGAGACACATTCTTTGAGGCTAGCTAACCAATAAGATCCCAACAAGAAAAGAAAAAAGAGTAATACAAGTGAAAATAAGAAAGGGAACACAATAAGAAACAATGCTAGGCACCAATGGTTTCAAAATTGAGGCATGTGTCTGTGGTGTTTATGTACAAGGGATATACTTGGATGAATAAGCTCTTAGGGGTGCCTTATCACTTGGTAACTTTGATTAACTAATCCAGGATTATCAGCTGAAAGTCCACTATCAAGAGTAACCCTTGTTACAGAGCACTTAGTAACCCAAAGAGGTGCTGGACACCAAGGTCTCAAGAAAGAAGAATAATAAACCATGTGCCTGTGGTGTGTATGTATGAGGGAAAGAGACTTAAGGGAGTAAGTCCTTAGGGGTGTCTTAACACCTAGCACCCTAAAACCAACTGGTTTGGGAGTGTTGGTTGAAAGCTTATCATAAAGAGTCGCCCTCTTACAAAGCATCTAGCAAAAAGAAAAATAAACTTTAAAAAAAAAGAGAAGGATCAATAAGAAAGAAGCCTCAAGAGATGCAATCAAGAGAGTGACTAGGGATTTGATAAAGGCTTGAAACCTAAAAGGAAAGAACCTAAGTTGCTATGCATGAAACTCCATGAACCAGGAATGCTACTTCCATTTTATCTTCTTGTTCTTTCATTTTATTTTTCTTATGCTTCAGTACTTGCTTAGGGACAAGCAAGCTTTAAGTTTGGTGTTGTAATGCCAGGGCATCTAGGCCAGTTTCACTGACCTTTTCTTTACTGTTTTAGGGTAGTTTCATGCATTTTCCTAGTGAATAAGGCAAGTTTTGGGTGAAAATACACTTACACCTTTATTTAAGCAACTATTGTGAATTTTGCATGATTTTATGTGATTTTTGCCAGAATTGCATGAAAACTTGATGATGCATAATCTCATGACTTTGGCTAGAGCTTTGATGTACTTTAATTGCTTGATTTCAGGACAAATGAAGCATGGAAGAACCACGTTAGCATTCACGTTAACTTAGTTAACGTGACTACTAACGTCGGATGGCAAAGAGCTTGCAACGTTAATGAGAAAAGTGATCACCAATAACGCCTGCGAAGCCATTCATAGCTTACGTTAAGAAAAAGAGGACTCCACGTTAACGAGAAACATGAACTCCAATAACGTTTCTCCTCAACGTTAGTGGTAAAAGTGAACACCACTAACGTTGGAAAACTAGGCAATGCCCCACGTTAAGAGTCACGTTAACTTAGTTAACGTGAACTCTAACGTAGAAGAGGATCAACAACGCCAACGTTAGTGACACTCACTTTTGTCACTAACATTGGATCATTAGCATTGCCTACTGATGAGCGGATATTTTATACGCTTTTTGGGGGTAATTTCATGTAGATTTTAGCATGTTTTAGTTAGTTTTTAGGAGAATATTGTTAGTTTTTAGGCAAAAATCATATTTCTAGACTTTACTATGATTTTGTGTGTTTTTCTGTGATTCCAGGTATTTTCTGGCTGGAATTGAGGGAGCTGAGCAAAAATCTGACTTAGGCTGAAAAAGGACTGCTGATGCTGTTGGATCCTGACCTCCCTGCACTCGAAATGGATTTTCTGGAGCTACAGGAGTCCAATTGGCGCGCTCTCAACGGCGTTGGAAAGTAGACATTCAGGGCTTTCCAGCAATATATAATAGTCTATACTTTGCGCAAGGATAGACGACGTAACATGGCGTTGAACGCCAAGTTCATGCTGCTGTCTGGAGTTAAACGCCAGAAAAACGTCATGATCCGGAGTTGAACGCCCAAAACACGTCATAACCTGGAGTTTAACGCCAAGAAAGGCCTCTACTCGTGGATAGCTTTAATCTCAGCCCCAGCACACACCAAGTGGGCCCCAGAAGTGGATTTCTGCACCAATTATCTTAGTTTATTCATTTTCTGTAAACCTAGGTTACTAGTTTACTATTTAAACAACTTTTACAGACATTTCTTGTACCTCATGACATTTTCAGATCTGAATTACATACTTTTTGATGGCATGAGTCTCTAAACTCCATTGTTGGGGGTGAGGAGCTCTGCAACGTCTCGATGATTTAATACAATTCCTTTGTTTTCCATTCAAACACGCTTGTTCTTATCTAAGATGTTTATTCGCGCTTAATTGTGAAGAGGGTGATGATCCGTGACACTCATCACCTTCCTCAACCCATGAACGTGTGCCTGACAACCACCTCCGTTCTACATCAGATTGAATGAATATCTCTTAGATTCCTTAATCAGAATCTTCGTGGTATAGGCCGGATTGATGGCGGCATTCATGAGAATCCGGAAAGTCTAAACCTTGTCTGTGGTATTCCGAGTAGGATTCCGGGATTGAATGACTGTGACGTGCTTCAAACTCCTGAGGGCTGGGCGTTAGTGACAGAAGCAAAAGAATCAATGGATTCTATTCCAACCTGATTGAGAACCGACAGATGATTAGCCGTACTGTGACAGAGCATAGGAACGTTTTCACTGAGAGGATGGGAAGTAGCCACTGACAACGGTGACACCCTACATAGAGCTTGCCATGGAAGGAACCTTGCGTGTGGGAAGAGGATTTCAAGGAAAAGTAGAAATTCAAAGGACAAAGCATCTCCAAAACTCCAACATGTTTCTCATTACTGCACAACAAGTAACACTGTTATTCTCTTTTATTCTTATAATCAAATCTGGTAATTTCACTTTTTAAATCCTATTGGCCTCCTGACTAAGATTAATAAAATAAACATTGGTTGCTTCAAGCCAATAATCTCCGTGGGATCGACCCTTACTCACGTAAGGTATTACTTGGACGACCCAGTGCACTTGCTGGTCAGTTGTGCGAATCACAAATTCGTGCACCAAGTTTTTGGCGCCGTTGCCGGGGATTATTGAGTTTGAACAATTGAAGGCATATTTTATTTCTTAGATTAGGAATAATTTATTTTTGTTGTTATAGAGTCATTAAATTTTGATAGGATAGTCTCTTTTAAAAAATTTCTTTTCAAAAATATTATTTTTCTTAATTAATTGTTAAAATTTTCGTAAGTTTGGTGTCAATTGCATATCTCATATTTTTCTTTAAAATTTTTGACTTGTGTTCTTTGTTCTTCATTGATCTTCAAGTTGTTCTTGCTTATTTTTCTTGTTTGATCTTGAGTTTTTCTTGCTTTGTGTCTTTTCTTGTTTCACTTGTGTTCTTTTTAAAGCATTAATTGGAATATCTAGAACAAGTGTTATATTTATTCCCAATTGGCTAGAGTATTGGCTTACATTCTTGATAATTGGGTATACGCTTTGGAACCTTTTTCAAAAACAATTTTTCTTGATTTAATCTTGTGCCAAACTTCAAGTTTGGTGTTTTCTTGTTAATCCTTCATAATTTTCAAAAATTTTATTAAAGTTTTCTAAAAATTTTAAGTTTCGTGTTCTTCCTTTTGTTCTTGGTGTTCTTGTGAATCTTCAAAGTGTTCTTGAGTTTTTCTTGTATCTTGATCTTAAAATTTTTAAGTTTGGTGTTCCTTGGTGTTTTCCCTCCAAAAATTTTCGAAAATAAGGAGCATTGGATCTAAAAGTTTTAAGTCTTGTGTCTTTTGTGTGTTTTTTTCTCTTTCATCATAAAATTCAAAATTTAAAAAAAAAATTTTTTTTTTCTAACCAATTTTAAAACTACATTTTCGAAATTTTTAATATAAAATCCAAATTTCAATTTCAATTTTTTTCGAAAAATTTTCACAAAGTATTTTCAAAATATTTTTCATATATCCCATTTTTTGTTATTCCACTACTATAAAATAAATAAAATCAACATATAAATTATCTCTTGTATTCCATTATGACAGTAAGTATGAATGGACAAGACAAGAGGACTCTGGGGTCATATGCTAACCCCACTACTGCTTCATATGGGAGTAGTATTTGTATACCCTCCATTGGAGTTAGTAGCTTTGAGCTGAATCCTCAGCTCATTATCATGGTGCAGCAAAACTGCCAGTATTCTGGTCTTCCACATGAAGAACCTACAGAGTTTCTGGCACAATTTCTGCAAATTGCTGATACAGTACATGATAAGGAAGTAGATCAGGATATCTACAGATTATTACTGTTTCCATTTGCTGTAAAAGATCAAGCTAAGAGGTGGTTAAATAACCAGCCTAAGAACAGCATAAAAACATGGAAACAGCTGTCAGAAAAATTCCTGAATCACTATTTCCCTCCCAAACGGATGACACAGCTAAGGCTAAACATCCAAGGCTTCAAACAAGGAGATAATGAATCCCTTTATGATGCCTGGGAGAGATACAGAGAGATGCTAAGAAAATGCCCCTCTGAAATATTTTCAGAATGGGTGCAATTAGACATCTTCTATTATGGGCTTACAGAAAAAGCTCAGATTTCTCTAGACCACTCAGCTGGTGGATCTATACATATGAGAAAAACAATTGAAGAAGCTCAAGAGCTTATTGATACAGTTGCCAGAAATCAGCATCTGTACCTAAGCAGTGAATCTTCTGTGAAAGAAGAAGCTAAAACAGTAACTGCTGAACTCAGTCCGGTGGATCAGGCTAATGAATTCAATCAGCAATTAGATTTTCTAACTCAGCAGCTAGCCGAATTCAAGGAAATATTACAGGAAACAAGAATGGCTAACAGGAATATGGAAGTGCAATTAAAGCAGACAGAAAAGCAACTGTCAAAACAAATAGCAGAAGAATGTCAAGCAGTTCAATTAAGTAGTGGGAAAACATTAAATACCTCACTTCAAAGCAGCAAGAAACTAAGAAATGAACAGATGGTCAATCAAAATCCCTCTGAGGACAATCAGAGCCCAGAGAGGAATGATGCTGGCGCTGAACGCCCAGCCCATGCGCATTCCTGGCGTTCAACGCCAGAAACAAGCATGGATCTGGCGTTGAACGCCCAAAAGGGACATGGTTCTGGCGTTCAAACGCCAGTAACCAACAAGGAGATGGCGTCTAACGCCACTCCAGCTCCCACCACTGGCATTCAAATACCAGTGGGGGATCAGTCACCTACGAGTGCTGATGATAACCCTTCTAAAAAGGCTTCCCAACCCACTTCTGTAGGTAATAAACCTGCAGCAACTAAGGTTGAGGAATACAAAGCCAAAATGCCTTATCCTCAAAAACTCCGCCAAGCGGAACAGGATAAGCAATTTGCCCGCTTTGCAGACTATCTCAGAACTCTTGAAATAAAGATTCCGTTTGCAGAAGCACTTGAGCAAATACCCTCTTATGCTAAGTTCATGAAAGAGATCTTAAGTCATAAGAAGGATTGGAGGGAAACTGAGAAGGTTTACCTCACTGAAGAATGCAGTGCAGTCATTCTGAAAAGCTTACCTGAGAAGCTTAAAGATCCTGGGAGCTTTATGATACCATGCACATTAGAGGGCACTTGTACCAAGCAAGCTTTATGTGATCTTGGGGCAAGTATCAACCTAATACCTGCATCTACTATTAGAAAGCTTGGTTTAACTGAAGAAATCAAACCAACCAGGATATGTCTGCAACTTGCTGATGGCTCCATTAAATACCCATCAGGCGTGATTGAAGACATGATTGTCAAGGTTGGGCCATTTGCCTTTCCTACTGACTTTGTGGTGCTGGAAATGGAGGAGCACAAGAATGCAACTCTCATTCTAGGAAGACCTTTCCTAGCAACTGGCCGAACCCTCATTGACGTCCAAAAAGGGGAAGTAACCTTGAGAGTCAATGAGGAGGAGTTCAAGTTGAATGTTGTCAAAGCCATGCAACATCCAGACACCCCAAATGACTGCATGAGTGTTGATATTATTGACTCTCTGGTAAGAGAGGTCAATATGGCTGAGAGTCTCGAATCAGAGCTAGAGGACATCTTTAAAGATGTTCAGCCTGAATTGGAGGAATCAGAGAAAATAGTAGAACCTCTGAAAATCCCTCAGGAAGAGGAGAAACCTCCTAAACCCGAGCTCAAACCATTACCACCTTCCCTAAAATATGCATTCTTGGGAGAAGGTGATACATATCCTGTAATCATAAGCTCTACCTTAGAGCCACAGGAAGAGGAAGCACTAATTCAAGTGCTAAGGACACACAAGACAGCTCTTGGGTGGTCCATCAGTGATCTTAAGGGCATTAGCCCAGCTAGATGTATGCACAAGATCTTACTGGAGGGTGACGCCAAGCCAGTGGTTCAACCACAAAGGCGGCTGAACCCAGCCATGAAGGAAGTAGTGCAGAAAGAGGTCACTAAATTACTAGAGGCTGGGATTATTTATCCTATTTCTGACAGCCCCTGGGTGAGCCCTGTCCAAGTCGTCCCTAAGAAAGGTGGCATGACAGTGGTTCATAATGAAAAAAATGAACTGGTTCCTACAAGAACAGTTACTGGGTGGCGCATGTGTATTGACTACAGAAGGCTCAATACAGCTACCAGAAAGGATCATTTTCCTTTACCATTCATAGACCAGATGCTAGAAAGATTAGCAGGTCATGAATACTACTGCTTCCTGGATGGATATTCAGGTTATAATCAAATTGCAGTAGATCCCCAAGATCAGGAGAAAACGGCGTTCACATGCCCATCTGGAGTATTTGCATACAGAAGGATGCCATTTGGCCTGTGCAATGCACCTGCAACCTTTCAGAGGTGCATGCTCTCCATTTTCTCTGATATGGTGGAAAAATTTCTGGAAGTCTTCATGGATGACTTTTCAGTATTTGGAGACTCATTCAGCTCCTGCCTTAACCATTTAGCACTTGTTCTGAAAAGATGCCAAGAGACTAACCTGGTTTTAAACTGGGAAAAATGTCACTTTATGGTGACTGAAGGAATTGTCCTTGGGCACAAAATTTCGAACAAGGGAATAGAGGTGGATCAAGCTAAGGTAGAAGTAATTGAAAAATTACCACCACCTGCCAATGTTAAGGCAATCAGAAGCTTTCTGGGGCATGCAGGATTCTATAGGAGGTTTATAAAGGATTTTTCAAAAATCTCCAAACCTCTAAGCAACCTGCTAGCTGCTGACACGCCATTTATCTTTGATGAAGAGTGTCTGCAGGCATTTGAGACTCTGAAAGCTAAATTGGTTACAGCACCAATCATCTCTGCACCAGACTGGACTTTACCATTTGAGTTGATGTGTGATGCCAGTGACCATGCCATTGGTGCAGTGTTGGGACAAAGGCATGACAAGCTTCTGCACGTCATTTATTATGCTAGCCGTGTTCTAAATGACGCACAGAAGAACTACACAACCACAGAAAAAGAGCTACTTGCAGTGGTTTACGCCATTGAAAAATTCAGATCCTATTTAGTAGGATCAAAAGTGATTGTGTACACTGATCATGCTGCTCTTAAATATCTACTCACAAAGCAGGATTCAAAACCCAGACTCATCAGATGGGTGTTGCTTCTGCAAGAGTTTGATATAGAAATAAGAGACAAAAAAGGGACAGAGAATCAAGTGGCAGATCACCTGTCCCGAATAGGACCAGTGGAAGGGGCGTCCCTCCCTCTCACTGAGATCTCTGAAACCTTTCCGGATGAGCAGTTGTTTGCCATCCAGGAGGTGCCATGGTTTGCAGACATTGCAAACTACAAGGCAGTGAGATTCATACCCAAAGAGTACAGTAGGGTGCAATCAAAGAAATTAATCACAGATGCAAAGTACTATCTTTGGGATGAACCATATCTCTTCAAGAGATGTGCAGACGGAGTAATCCGTAGATGTGTGCCTAAAGAAGAAGCACAGAAGATCCTTTGGCACTGCCATGGATCACAGTACGGAGGACATTTTGGAAGTGAGCGAACAGCCACAAGAGTCCTCCAAAGTGGCTTCTACTGGCCCACTCTCTACAAAGATTCCCGAGCTTTTGTGCTCAATTGTGACAGTTGCCAAAGATCAGGCAACCTACCCCACAGTTATGCCATGCCTCAGCAAGGAATCTTGGAGATTGAGTTGTTTGATGTATGGGGCATTGACTTCATGGGACCTTTCCCACCATCATACTCAAACACTTATATTCTGGTGGCAGTGGATTATGTATGCAAATGGGTGGAGGCTATTGCAACACCCACAAATGATACTAAAACAGTGTTAAAATTCTTCCAGAAACACATCTTCAGCAGATTTGGTATCCCTAGAGTGTTGATTAGTGATGGGGGCACTCATTTCTGCAATAAACAGCTTTATGCTGCTCTGGTTCGTTATGGAGTTAGTCACCGGGTAGCTACTCCATATCACCCACAGACTAATGGGCAAGCTGAAGTCTCAAATAGAGAACTCAAAAGAATCCTGGAACGGACTGTAATTAACCGTAGAAAGGATTGGGCAAGGAGCTTGGATGATGCTCTGTGGGCATACAGAACAGCATTCAAGACCCCTATAGGGACCTCTCCATACCAGCTTGTGTATGGAAAGGCATGTCATTTGCCAGTGGAATTGGAACATAAGGCCTACTGGGCAACCAGATTCCTAAACCTTGACGCCAAGTTAGCTGGAGAAAAACGATTGCTTCAGTTAAATGAGCTAGAGGAATTTAGACTCAATGCTTTCGAGAATGCAAAAATTTACAAGGAGAAAGCGAAAAGATGGCATGATAAGAAATTGTCATCCAGAGTCTTTGAGCCGGGGCAGAAAGTTCTGCTATTTAATTCTAGGCTCAAATTATTCCCCGGGAAATTAAAATCCCGGTGGAGAGGTCCATATGTAATTACAAGTGTATCACCATATGGATACGTAGAGCTTCAGGATAATGACTCTAACAAAAAGTTCATTGTTAATGGACAGAGAATTAAACATTATCTTGAAAGCAACTTTGAGCAAGAATGCTCAAAACTGAGACTTGATTAGAGCTCAGTGGTAGTCCAGCTAAAGACAATAAAGAAGCGCTTGCTGGGAGGCAACCCAGCCATTTACAAAGTTTATTTACTAATTAAATAAATTTTCTTTTTTTACAGGTATGTGTCCAAGTATCTTCAAAGGGTAAAAATAGCAATTGATTGAATTCACAGAGTTACAGGGAAATTTGGAAGCTCACTGGCATGAAAAAGCCAGTAAGAAACATTTTGGGCGTTGAACGCCCAAAAGAAGCACCCACTGGGCGTTCAACGCCAGTAAGGGTAGCCATCTGGGCGTTAAACGCCAGAAAGGAGCATCTTCTGGGCGTTGAACGCCAGAAAGAAGCACCTTCTGGGCGTTTAACGCCAGATTGTTAGCATCCTGGGCATTCAGAAAAATGCCCAGTGACAAAGGACTTCCTGGCGTTCAACGCCAGAAAGAAGCATCAGCTGGGCGTTGAACGCCCAGGAGAAGCAGCATTTGGGCGTTAAACGCCCAAAACATGCATCGTTTGGGCGTTTAACGCCAGGATGGTGGGGAGGAGGTAAAATTCGTTTTTCTTTACAATTTTTCTAAATTTTTATGTTTCAATTCATGATTTCTTGCATAAACATGTTTCAAAATGTCATTCTTCAAAATCAAATTAGTTTTCTAAGAACCCTAATTTCTAAAATCCCTTTTTCAAAAATATCAAATGTATCTTAATTTATAAACACAAATCTTTTTCCAATCCAAATCTTTTTCAAATCTTTTTCAACTCATCATATCTTTTGGATTTCGAAATTGCCTCTCCCTCTATTCCTCTTCTATCCTTTATTTTGCTTGAGGACAAGAAAACCTCTAAGTTTGGTGTGATTTGCCATGATCACTGAGCTAAAACTCATTAAGATCATGGCACCTAAGGGAACAGGAAGAGCAAGGATGTGAACTTAAGGGAGCTGAAGCGTCCAAAATTAATTCTTGAAGGCACCCCACAGACTAGAGGAACATCCACTTCCCAAAATACAGGTTGTTAAGTTCTAATTCTAGCTTTAACTCTGTGATAGTATTATTATAGGATTTTACCTTAGAAGTTATATATAGTAGTAGTAATTAGTATATCTATTTTGATTTTATTTCCAATTAAGCTATAATTTATTTTTCTCATCATCATCAGGCATGAATAAAGTAGTAGATTTTTTTTAGAATAAAGAAGTAATCTATATTTTTCGAGTTCTTAATAATAAAAAAATTATAATTAATTACATGTGGTGGCAATACTTTTTGTTTTCTGAATGAATGCTTGAACAGTGCATAATTTTTATATTGAATTTTATGAATATTGGCTCCTGAAAGAATGAGGAACACGAAAAATATTATTGATGATCTGAAAAATTATGAAATTGATTCTTGAAGCAAGAAAAAGCAGTGAAAAATAAAGCTTGCAAAAAAAAAAAAGGAAGGAGCAGTAGAAAAAGCCAATAGCCCTTAAAACCAAAAGGCAAGGGTAAAAAGGATCCAAGGCTTTGAGCATTAATGGATAGGAGGGCCCAAGGAAATAAATCCAGGCCTAAGCGGCTAAATCAAGCTGTCCCTAACCATGTGCTTGTGGCATGCAGGTCCAAGTGAAAAGCTTGAGACTGAGTGGTTAAAGTCGTGATCCAAAGCAAAAGAGTGTGCTTAAGAACTCTGGACACCTCTAATTGGGGATTCTAGCAAAGCTGAGTCACAATCTGAAAAGGTTCACCCAATTATGTGTCTGTGGCATTTATGTATCCGGTGGTAATACTGGAAAACAAAATGCTTAGGGCCACGGCCAAGACTCATAAAGTAGCTGTGTTCAAGAATCAACATACTAAACTAGGAGAATCAATAATACTATCTGAATTCTGAGTTCCTATGGATGCCAATCATTCTGAATTTCAAAGGATAAAGGGAGATGCCAAAACTGTTCAGAAACAAAAAGCTACAAGCCCCGCTCATCTAATAAGAATATGAGCTTCATTTAAAACTCTAAAATATTATTACTTCTTAATTTCTGTTAGAACCTATTTTATTCATCTAGTTGCTTGAGGACAAGCAACAGTTTAAGTTTGGTGTTGTGATGAGCGGATATTTTATACGCTTTTTGGGGGTAATTTCATGTAGATTTTAGCATGTTTTAGTTAGTTTTTAGGAGAATATTGTTAGTTTTTAGGCAAAAATTATATTTCTAGACTTTACTATGAGTTTGTGTATTTTTCTGTGATTCCAGGTATTTTCTGGCTGGAATTGAGGGAGATGAGCAAAAATCTGACTTAGGCTGAAAAAGGACTGCTGATGCTGTTGGATCCTGACCTCCCTGCACTCGAAATGGATTTTCTGGAGCTACAGGAGTCCAATTGGCGCGCTCTCAACGGCGTTGGAAAGTAGACATCCAGGGCTTTCCAGCAATATATAATAGTCCATACTTTGCGCAAGGATAGACGACGTAACTTGGCGTTGAACGCCAAGTTCATGCTGCTGTCTGGAGTTAAACGCCAGAAAAACGTCATGATCCGGAGTTGAACGCCCAAAACACGTCATAACCTGGAGTTTAACGCCAAGAAAGGCCTCTACTCGTGGATAGCTTTAATCTCAGCCCCAGCACACACCAAGTGGGCCCCAGAAGTGGATTTCTGCACCAATTATCTTAGTTTATTCATTTTCTGTAAACCTAGGTTACTAGTTTACTATTTAAACAACTTTTACAGACATTTCTTGTACCTCATGACATTTTCAGATCTGAATTACATACTTTTTGACGGCATGAGTCTCTAAACTCCATTG